>NC_134484.1:398469355-398764355 GCF_040206685.1 Ascaphus truei | reverse complement strand
GGCTGCCATGCGGCGCGTAAGATGGCGGACCCCCTTCCTCCCTCGCGCTACATTCCCTCCCGCTCCACTCACCTCCCTCCCGCTCCATTCCTCCCGCTCCATTCCCTCCCGCTCCATTCCCTCCCGCTCCACTCAGCTCCCTCCCCGGCGTGGGAACAGGCTGCCACGCGGCGCGTAAGATGGCGGACCCCCTTCCTCCTCGCGCTACATTCCCTCCCGCTCCACTCACCTCCCACCCGCTCCATTCCATCCCGCTCCATTCCCTCCCGCTCCATTCCCTCCCGCTCCACTCAGCTCCCTCCCCGGCGTGGGAACAGGCTGCCACGCGGCGCGTAAGATGGCGGACCCCCTTCCTCCCTCGCGGCGCCGAGTGAGAAGATGGCGGCGGCCGGAAGTACAGGTAGGTGTCGCGTGTGTGTGTGTGTGTGTGTGTGTGTGACACTGCCCCCCCTCCTGTCCACTGCCCCCCCTCCTGTCCACTGCCCCCCCTCCTGTCCACTGCCCCCCTCCTGTCCACTGCCCCCCCTCCTGTCCACTGCCCCCCCCCTCCTGTCCACAGCCCCCCCTCCTGTCCACAGCCCCCCCTCCTGTCCACAGCCCCCCCCCCCTCCTGTCCACTGCCCCCCCTCCTGTCCACTGCCCCCCCTCCTGTCCACAGCCCCCCCTCCTGTCCACAGCCCCCCCTCCTGTCCACAGCCCCCCCCCTCCTGTCCACTGCCCCCCCTCTCCTGTCCACTGCCCCCCCTCTCCTGTCCACTGCCCCCCTCTCCTGTCCACAGCCCCCCCCCTCCTGTCCACTGCCCCCCCTCTCCTGTCCACTGCCCCCCTCTCCTGTCCACTGCCCCCCCTCTCCTGTCCACTGCCCCCCTCTCCTGTCCACTGCCCCCCCTCTCCTGTCCACTGCCCCCCCTCTCCTGTACACTGCCCCCCCTCCTGTCCACTGCCCCCCCCCCTCCTGTCCACTGTCCACCCCCTCCTGTCCACTGTCCACTGCCCCCCCCTCCTGTCCACTGTCCACCCCCTCCTGTCCACTGTCCACTGCCCCCCCCCTCCTGTCCACTGCCCCCCTCCTGTCCACTGCCCCCCTCCTGTCCACTGCCCCCCCCTCCTGTCCACTTCCCCCCCCCTCCTGTCCACTGCCCCCCCTCCTGTCCACTGCCCCCCCTCCTGTCCACTGCCCCCCTCCTGTCCACTGCCCCCCCCTCCTGTCCACTGCCCCCCCCTCCTGTCCACTGCCCCCCCTCCTGTCCACTGCATCCCCCTCCTGTCCACTGCCCCCCCCTCCTGTCCACTGCCCCCCCCTCCTGTCCACTGCCCCCCCTCCTGTCCACTGCATCCCCCTCCTGTCCACTGCCCCCCCCTCCTGTCCACTGCCCCCCCTCCTGTCCACTGCCCCCCCCTCCTGTCCACTGCCCCCCCTCCTGTCCACTGCATCCCCCTCCTGTCCACTGCCCCCCCCTCCTGTCCACTGCCCCCCTTCCTGTCCACTGCCCCCCCTCCCCCTTCCCACCGCCTCCCCTCCCCTTCCCACCGCCTCCCCTCCCCCCTTCCCACCGCCTCCCCTCCCCCTTCCCACCGCCTCCCCTCCCCCCTTCCCACCGCCTCCCCCCCCCTTCCCACCGCCTCCCCTCCCCCCCTTCCCACCGCCCCCCCTCCCCCCCTTCCCACCGCCCCCCCCCCTTCCCACCGCCCCTTCCCACCGCCTCCCTTCCCACCGCCTCCCCACCCCCTTCCCACCGCCTCCCCACCCCCTTCCCACCGCCTCCCCCCCTTCCCACCGCCTCCCCCCTCCTTCCCACCGCCTCCCCCCCCCTTCCCACCGCCTCCCCCCCCCCTTCCCACCGCCTCCCCCCCCCTTCCCACCGCCCCCCCCCCCTTCCCCCTCCGCTCCCCTTTCCCCCCCCTCCGCTCCCCTTTCCCCCCTCCTCTAACCCTTCCCCCCTCCTCTAACCCTTCCCCCCTCCTCTAACCCTTCCCCCCTCCTCCACCCCTTGCCCCCCTCCTCCACCCCTTGCCCCCCTCCTCCACCCCTTGCCCCCCTCCTCCACCCCTTGCCCCCTCCTCCACCCCTTGCCCCCTCCTCCACCCCTTGCCCCCCTCCTCCACCCCTTGCCCCCCTCCTCCACCCCTTGCCCCCCTCCTCCACCCCTTGCCCCCCTCCACCACCCCCTCCTCCCCTTCCCGCCGCCCTTCGCCTTCCTGCCCGCCTTACCGCCTCCCCACCCCCGCCTCTGCCTTTCACCCGCCCTTACTCCGGCCGCCTCTGCCTTTCACCCACCGCCTCACAGCCGCTGCACGCACTCAACAGACACCCGCCACACTCGACACATACCTGCCGCCACACACACCTGCTGCCTCCCGCCCCTACGCACCGACATCACTGTCCCACCGCCTCACACCCTAGCAGGACCCCCACGCACAGACAGCACTCACAACCCACGCGCCACCCGCCGCCTCACACCCTAGCAGGACCCCCACTCACAGACAGCACTCACAACCCACGCGCCACCCGCCGCCTCACACCCTAGCAGGACCCCCACTCACAGACAGCACTCACAACCCACGCGCCACCCGCCGCCTCACACCCTAGCAGGACCCACACTCACAGACAGCACTCACAACCCACGCACCACCCGCCGCCTCACACCCTTGCAGGACCCCCACTCGCAGACAGCACTCAGAACCCACGCGCCACCCGCCGCCTCACACCCTAGCAGGACACACGCCTCACATTTTTACATCACTTATGGCACCAAAATATACATTGTACTGTGGTGTGGTTACAATAAACCATTTTTATACAACATCGTATTACATTTTCTTCCATCTTTCTTTTCAATATTATTATCCAACCTTTACAACAAATACTCACCTATTGTTCCACAATTTATAAATAATACTACCTATTACGCATTTACATCCCGGGCAACGCCGGGTCTCTCAGCTAGTATTATATAATATTTTAAACATTTAAAAAAAAAAGACATGTGAGAATAAATTATTAACATTGTGCAACTTTGATAAATATATTCACACACACACACACATCACACATATATATATATATATATATATATATATATATATATATATATATATACACACACCACACATATATACACACACACATATATATATATATATATATATATATATATATATATATATACACACACACCACACATATATACACACACACCACACTATATATATATATATATATATATATATATATATATATATTATATATATATATATATATATATATACACCACACATACACCACACACACACATATATATATATATATATATATATATATATATATATATATATATATATATATATATATATATATACACCACACACACACACACACCACACATATATACATATATACACACACACCACACATATATACATATATACACACACACACCCTGCAGCCCGTTTTACACACACACACACACACACACACACACACACACACACACACACACACACACACACACACACACACACACACACACACACACACACACACACACACACACACACACACACACACACACACACACACACACACACACACACACACACACACACACACTGCTGTCTGGTGGCTTTGTAGTTGCAATGCCGGGCACTGAAGTTGCAATGCCGGGCAGGCTGCAGTCCCATTGGATGGGAGCGGTCACGTGACCGCTCCTCTGCTTCCCTCAGAGGTTTTTTTTTTTTTTTTTTTTTTTTTTTATAAATGAGCTAGCAGCCCTTGTTTCCCGCTGCTGGCGGCCCTGATCGCGGCGCCCCTCTAGCCAAGCCGCGGCGCGCACAGTTTGGGAAACACTGTATTAGGGCATTGGTGTTGGACGCAGGCCAATGAGAGGTGTGTGGGGGCGGGCATTGGACGCAGGCCAATGAGAGTCAGTGAGGGGTGGGACGCAGGCCAATGAGAGGTGTGCGGGGGCGGGCATTGGACGCAGGCCAATGAGAGTCAGTGAGAGGTGGGACGCAGGCCAATGAGAGGTGTGCGGGGGCGGGCATTGGACGCAGGCCAATGAGAGTCAGTGAGGGGTGGGACAGTGTGGCATTGGTGTTGGACGTAGGCCAATGAGAGGTGTGCGGGGGCGGGCATGGCCTGAGCCGGAGTGACAGGGCCAAGGTCCAATGCGATTGACCCTTGGGACGCAGACATACAGTGATTTCACAAATATATAGTAGATATGTGTGAACATATTAGTGGATTACGTTTTGTGAAGATGCTGAATTTAGATTAGTGCAGGGGTGACCAACTCCAGTCCTCATGAGCCACCAACAGGTCAGGGTTTAAGGATATCCCTGCTTCAGCACAGATGGCTAATCATTCTGACTGAGCCACTGATTGAGCCACCTGTGCTGAAGCAGGAATATCCTTAAATCCTGACCTGTTAGTGGCTCTTGAGGACTGGAGTTGGCCACCCCTGGATTAGTATGTCACCTTTAAATAGTGTATGGTATTACGGTTTAATGAATAGCATGGTAAATCAAGTGATAAAGTGCAGCTACTGCTTTCTTTAGTGAATTAGGTTTGTGTACTGTCATGTTCTTGCATAATGCACGTAATCTCTCTAAGGGGCAGGGATTCCTTTTACTATTGTGTGCATTTATGTGTTTTGCAGGTATTGTATAATGCTATGCTGCTTACATTATTCACGCCATATAAATAAAAATATACATATGTAGCCATGTATCCTCTTGGCTACTAATATGCCCTGCCTAACACATAAGCCCTGGTACCAGTGCAGGAAGTGTTAGGGTTAATCTGGGTTTTCCCCTGCAGTAAGCAGCTCCTTTGAGTGAGGGGGGGAGGGGGCCGGGCTTAAGGTCTGTGTGCTGTCCTATCAGGGGCCCAGACCTATGACCTTCCCCTTGGGTACATAAGGGGCTGCACAGCCTAAATGTAGTGGGTTTTGTGTTGGAGTTCAGCTCTGGTTCTGAGTTGAGAGTGTTGGAGAGACCTTCTCCCTTAGGGTAGTGGGGCAACTACCCCTTATTCCGCCAGGGAATTAGGGAGCTAGGAATAGACTTTTAGGGCCTCAAGCCCTGGGGGTTGATTCCAGGGACCCAAGAAGAAGGGTACCGCTGTGTGCTGTAAGAATAACGACTGTTCCTGTTTTATATACACCTGCCTGAGAGGGCAGTTCATCAGGGGGAGTACCGGAGGGTTTTCCTGCAGGGCCTGGACCCAGCTCAGTTGGGGCCTGCGGAGAATGGAGGTGCTGCACCGAGTGAAGACATGAGAATGAACCCTAAAGCCTGTCCTGTTCGTCCCCACTAACACCTGCGGACACTCAGGGCCTGCATGAGAACCAACAGGTCGCACCATCACAAGGTGATCACAATGATTCTCCCTTAGGGTGGGGGAACATGGGTTACACATACATAAAATGCAGATCAGATCATGCATAATACAAATCTGAGAAGGAGTTTTGTTATTGTTATACTGTTTAAAAAAAAATATTTATATATATTTATAGTATTTGTTCCATCTTGCTTTAAACTTAGTTCTATATACTACTGGATTATGACATGTGCAGGCCCTACAGTTCCCCTCAAGTCCCGTTAAATGAAATAAACACACAACGCTTCTTTGGGTAAAATAAGGACACTGCTTTACTAAATTATAGCAGCAACCAGAGGATGTTGCTAGGCTACCAGCCAGTAATTTTGAGCCTATGGCATTCACCGCAGCTCATATCGTAACGTGGGACGAGCAGAGGAAATATTGATAATGGGAGGGAGGGGGGGGGGGCACTCCCAAATTTCCCCATTTGACCACCCCTTATAAAGGTCTTGCCTGAATATACTCCCCCAATAGATATTACCCCATAGGCTCCCTTGAGAACTTGTGGAGAGAGGGGAGAGGACCATCTGGTAATGCTGCATCTACCTTAGTGCAAGTGCTTTCGTTTCATCTACGAAACATGTAAAAACTGTTTTCTTCTATACTACATTACCTGCATAAAGGCCATTTCAACAAGGGCTTGTAACAAATTAAGTAGATAATCTTGTGCAATTAATATCCGTGCTTTGGGTTGCACTTGAGATCAAGCAGATAAGGGGTTTTGGAAGCTTTGGGACTGACTTGGAGTGATTTATTGTTGGTGTATCCTAAACAAAGTAGCTGGGAGACCTCATTAGACAGATAAAATCAAGGCAGTCTATTTTACAGATAATCTGATTTCTGATGTTCTATAATGAATCTGCTGAAAGATATCTAGATCATTGGAAGAGACCATTAACCTTCTCTGTGGTTTGACTAGTAACAGCTTGAAACAAATATTTAAATAATAAAAAAAAAAGAAGTCAATTAGCTGTCTACACAGGGAAACCCAGACACCCACAGTTTGAAGCGCCACAATATATAGAAGGGACTTTGCTGAAGGTTGATAATGTGTTTAATAAGCAATATAACATGATATACTCAATATCCACATCAACCTGTTCACTAAAACCTATATCAAGATTCATAAGGCTATTTAAATAAGCTTTATAGCATGGTGATATCTATGCAATATTTGTATCTATTGATATTTAGCATGTAAATAATTAACGATTGCAAAATTACTCACATGCAATTCACTAAAATACTAAAGTCTGATAACAGCCAATATTGCAGTTACTCAGAAAAAATACCTGGCGTGATATGTTGAGCTTGCCTATAAATAACTGCTATGAGAATAGTTAAGATGGACATACATCTAGCCTGGAGTAAGTAAGAAAATAAGTGAAAAGGACAGCAAATTGTTGTTAAACAAACAATGGCCAGCAAGGCAAGGATGACGCTATGCTAGAAAATTCGCTGAGTGTCAGGCTCCTGGAGACCCGACCCGAACAGCAAACATTCTGAGTAAGCGCGAGGCAAAGGGACAAGAGAGGGGAGGGAAGAAGAGAGAGAGAGCAAGTAAACTGTTTCACTGTTGTTTTACGGGCTTGTTTCCCTCCATTTTGGGTTTCCTTTCTCATAGTATATGGATATGGTCTAATGTTATCTACTATATTTTTGGAGTTTATAAAAAGAGTATGTATGATTTAGAACTCAAAAATATTTCAATAAGGAAAGAGCACATAAAAATATCCCTTGTGGGTACATTTGCAGGTCTCAAACGGGTCTGCAACCTTGCTTTTCACCATTAGCGCTTAGCATACAATGCTTCCGCTGCAGCTAGGAATTCTGGGAAATGACATACAAATGAGTACTTACAGAGTCGCCTTTTGCCTCAAATAGGGCAATAAAAAGACAATTTAACATATATTCTGCAGTATGTAGTGATTTTAATTCACTGTAATTTGTTTCATTTTACCAGCAGTTAATTATTGATTTAATAAAATAACGTCTTTATCAAAGATTGTGTATAATTATTGTTTAACCTTTATTAATCCCTTTGCTACCAGAGGGGCCTTCAATGAATTGCGAGACCTATATACACATTTATTATAATATATGGGCCTAAGCAACAAAGTCAATGAACTCCATGAAGTTCCGCTTTGTTCCTCTCTTGTGAATTTGCCATTCTGCTTGCTCTGGTAAGAGATGCAAGTCCTTGATAGCAGCGTTTCGTTCTGATTATATTTGCTGCACTAGGGAGTCTAACACTCCTGGACAATATGCTGTGAAGCGCCTTCACCATGCACTAAAAGATTTCAGCTTCAATTAGCTGAGCTTGATTGAGCTTCATTTGAACACAAGAAGATAACTAAATATTTTGATTAGAGTGGATCCAATAAAGAAACAATTACTTTGTTCTTAACACAAAGGAGAAATGAGCGAGTTTATTTATATAGCACCCACAATGTACTCAGTGCTTTACAAAAGAGACAATACAGAATAGAAAATTATTATACAAAAAAACAATACAATCAGACAATAGGAAACAAAATCCATGCCCCTGAAGAGCTAACACTATAAATATATAATATATGTATATATATATATATATATATATATATATATATATATATATATATATATATATATATATAACTGTATGCTCATCTGCATTTCTTAGGCAGGTCTGCAACCCCGCCTTTCACCATTATCACCCAGCACACAGCACTTACACTGCAGCAAGGGATTCTGGGAAATGACATGCAAATGAGCACATAGTTGTATTTACATTTGCATATTTGCTTTGCTGTGGAGGGTTTTTGTCAATTTTTTTTACTCACCATAACTTAACTCAGTATGGTAAACCCCATCCTTTAGCTTCTTTGCATAGCCAGTTAATCAACCCCACACTGATGAGACCCATTAAGGTCGAAACAGCTGTCTGTGGGTGCCTTGGCCCTTTGGCTTAGATCAAGGCGATATGAATGCTCCTCTCGGCCTGCACAGCTATGACCAAATGCAGTACCATCCTATCTGGGGCTTCAGTAGGAAAGGTCTGTGGCAAGCATTTGGCCCTCTAGCTCGTTGAGAGATGGTGTCCAGGCCCCGGACCACAGAACCCCTGAGCCTTCGGGCTAAGGGCCTCGGGCCAGAGGGAGGAAGGCATCAATGTCCCTGGAGACCTAGGCTTTCGGGCTGAAACCTCCAGGGAAACTGGGCACTGAGGGCGGGTCTGACTTCGGTTGGACAGTCCAAGGGCAAGCTCCCTATCCACTGAAGTGGACAGGGATCCGATGAGCGAGAGGGTGTACCCTCTCATGAGAAAAAAAAAAAGAAAAAAAACCTGTCTGTGGGTTGGTTTTCTGGCTATGCACCTTAACCCTGGCTGTGCTCAAAGCTGTGACCATGCAGCAAGCTTAAGCCTATAGGGAACCATGGTAAAAATGTTCTTTTTTTTTTCTCGGTCGCTTCTCGGCCTTTTGGATAAGATCAAGGCGAGATGAGTGCTCCTCTCGACCTGCACAGCTATGACCAAATGCAGTACTATCCTACATGGGGCTCCAGTAGGAAAGGTCTGTGGCAAGCATTTGGCCCTCTAGCTCATTGAGAGGTGGTGTCCAGGCCCCGGACCACAGAACCCCTGAGCCTTCGGGCTAAGGGGGGATGGCATTCGAACAACCAGCCCTTCGGGGCTGGGGTGCACCCGCACAACCCTCGAAAGAGGGGATATGATGTGAACTCCCTTGCGGGCCTCGGGCCAGAGGGAGGAAGAGACGGATGTCCTGAATCCTAACGGAGGAAGGCATCAATGTCCCTGGAGACCTAGGCTTTCGGGCTGAAACCTCCAGGGAAACTGGGCACTGAGGGCGGGTCTGACTTCGGTTGGACAGTCCAAGGGCAAGCTCCCTATCCACTGAAGTGGACTGGGATCCGATGAGCGAGAGGGTGTACCCTCTCGTGAGGAAAAAAAAAAAAGCTGTCTGTGGGTGGGTTTTCTGGCTATGCACCTTAACCCTGGCTGTGCTCAAAGCTGTAACCATGCAGCAAGCTTAAGCCTATAGGGAACCATGGTAAAAATGTTTTTTGAAGCAAAAAGTGGCACTGTGTGCTCATTTGCATGTCATTTCCCAGAATCCCTTGCTGCAGTGAAAGTGCTGTGTGATAATGGTGAAAGGCGGGGTTGCAGACCTGCCTAAGACATGCAGATGAGCATACAGTTGTATTTACATTTGCATATTTGCTTTGCTGTGGAGGGTTTTTGTCACTTTTTTTACTCACCATAACTTAACTCAGTATACACACACACACACACACACACACACACACACACACACACACACACACACACACACACACACACACACACACACACACACACACACACACACACACACACACACACACACACACACACACACACACACACACACACACACACACACACACACACACACACACACACACACACACACACACCCACACCCACACCCACACCACCTTTCACCCCCCCCCCATAGACCCCCCCCACCCCCCCCCCCACCCCCACCCCCACCCCTCTGTATGCTCATCTGCATGTCTTAGGCAGGTCTGCAACCCCGCCTTTCCCCATCATCACCCAGCATACAGCACTTCCACTGCAGCAAGGGATTCTGGGAAATGACATGCAAATGAGCACACAGTGTCACTTTTTGCCTCAATAACCATTTTTAACATGGTTCCCTATAGGCTTAAGCTTGCTGCATGGTCACAGCTTTGAGCACAGCCAGGGTTAAGGTGCATACCCAGAAAACCACCCACAGACAGCTGTTTCGACCTTGATGGGTCTCATCAGTGTGGGGTTGATTTTACTGGGAATGCAAGAGAGGCTATGGGATAGGCTAAACCATAATACTGAGTTAAGTCATTGAGGCAAAAAGTGACACTGTGTGCTCATTTGCATGTCATTTCCCAGAATCCCTTGCTGCAGTGGAAGTGCTGTATGCTGGGTGATAATGGGGAAAGGCGGGGTTGCAGACCTGCCTAAGACATGCAGATGAGCATACAGCTATATTTGCATATTTGCTTTCCTGTGGAGGGTTTTTGTCACTTTTTTACTCACCATAACTTAACTCAGTATTATGGTTATATGCACGCACGCACGCACGCGATAAAGAAAGTATACCCTCTTTGAATTCTAAGGTAATGAAGTGGGCTGTAAATGCATTTTTCAGGCATCTGATTCATGCCGGTGGTCTCCGGTGCTGATATTAAGGGATATCAGCTCTGGAGTCTCCCGGCATCAATCCGATGCAGGAAAAATGCCTGATGTTTTTCTAAATGCTGTCTTGCTGTTCATCGGCAGCTTCTCACCACCTTCTTGCCAACTTTTTGTGGCGAGGCGATTTGGAGAGAAAATCTCCTTTCTTGAGCGGGGATCAGCTGTGATAAGCTGATCGGAGCTACTAGAATACAGCGAGTTTAAAATGCTGACGGTGAGCGGGGAAAAGTGGCTTATCGCCGAGGGGTTGGCGATTTTTTTTTTTTTTAAACCCGGTGATTTTTGCTCTTATCGCCAGCTTATCGGGGCTTACTGAATCGCTGTTGTTTTTTTTGGCGATAAGGGGCTTATCGCTGCTTATAGCATGAGGCCCCTAATCTCACTTAGGGTGGGGGTAAAGGGGCTACAAAATGGATGCACTGCTGAGATTCTGCTCACAGGCCAGGTTTACCAGCAGAAGAAACCAAAGAGAGAAAGTGCACTTACAGTTCCAGTACTGAAGGATGAGAGGGAGACCGGTGTGGTGTAAAGGGGATTATAATATCTGCTAAGAAAACTGCAGCCTGCACTACCCTAAAGGAAATTTTGGTTGGGTCAAGAAGCTACAGGTCCTGTTCTAAGTCACCCTGCGGGCTGGCACATAGGGCGCCTGGAAAGGGTGTCTTGGTTAACGAAGTCCCAGGAGCCCCTTAAAGAGACTATGGTGTCAGGGTTCAGACAGGGTGGCGTAAGAATAATGATAGGTATCGTTCGAGAAAGAGGGGACTGAGATTGTAGGTCAAGGTTACCCAGAACTTTCCATTTGAGGAGTTACCACTTTACTAGTAGCACGTTTCCAAGTACGAAATATTGCAGAGAGCTGGACTGTGTGTTACAAGTGTAATGTGCTTCATGGGGGGTTATGCCTGCCAAGGGACGCATCCCTACAGAAAATAAAATATCCATAGCATTGTGGATTACAAAATAGCGATTTGGGAGCCTCATGATCTGTTAACTTCCTCAAAATGGGATTCCCGCCACATCAGGGAAGCCGCATGGTGTTTTTGCAAAAGTTGCATGTAGTTGCAAGCTTTTGATGGGACTCAGTTTGCAGAAAACAAACACAGACTGCTGAAACCCCGCCCTCGTCCTTGCTCCTGATTGGATTATCGTGTTCACCAGGGGGAGGAGATGGATGTGCCTCATCTGAGCAAACAGGATGTGAGGAGCCAGATTGCACATGTGCTTCAACAGCCTTACCTCATTCAAAATGGAAGCTACCCCTAAGGATCTTAACAAAGCCTACAGCCTGGGTGAGTGCCTTCCGGAACATGTCCGATGCCACTCCACCACCGGAGCTGTGTCCTACCGTGTCTGCTGCGACCCCAGTGCCAAGCAGTCTGTAGTCCGAGCTCCGCGGAGAAGCCCCACCAGAATATTGTGAGGTGTGCTCTGCTGCCGCTCCGGTAAGCTGCTCCGAGAGGGAGATACCTGTGGAGGTGATCGTCATTGGTGAATCGGATGACGAGAACGAGGATGTCTACGAGGTACCTCCTGAGACCCCCTCCGTGCTCGCTGAGACCTTCAACGTTCCCGAGTCTGCTGCATAGCTGCTGGGACCGGTAATCATGACCTGTTGGCCCGTGGAGATCCGGAGTGTCGATCTGCGCTGGGACCGTGCGCAAGAGGCTGCCGACGTGTACCTGCGTTGCAGAGAAGAGATGCGCGAGGCCCGCGCTCAAGCTGCCACCTAAGTGACCTCGGCGGAACGCCACTTCGATGCGCTGAGGCTGCTGGAAGAATTCCCTCGGGAAGTGCCGGCCAGCACCACCCCAGATGTCTGCCACGCCACGTGACTGCTCCACCACCGGGAGAAGAGGAGGCCGCAAATCTGTCCGGCTGGATGGGCTTACCTGCAACTGCTGCCGCTCCGGTGAGGGACACGTCCGCTGTGGACCCTTTCCTCCTTTGTTGCAGGGAGAGGAAGGAAGCAAGAAACTCTCTCAATGCTACCGCCATGGCTGAAGCACGATTCCTCAAGGCTAAAGACTGCGGCCAACTAAGCCTTGCTGGGACTGTGGACATTTCTGTTGCTCCTCTTGGAGTTTCCTCTTCAGAGACGTTAGATTGTCCCTATCTGCCCAAGCCATTGCCCAACCTGACCATTTTGTTCCACTTTCCACTACCGACACAGTCCTAGTGTAAGACCCCTGACTCCTAGACCCTTGTCCCCGGTGAGTTCAGTGGCCCCAAGCAAAAATGTGGAACGTGATAACATGTATGTAATGCCTGTTATATCTGTACCAGCTGGGGGGAAGCCTGTGCCATGGGGGGATCGGATGGAACAAGAGGATAAGTCCTCGTCAGAAATAACCCAGAGAGGGTCAGATAAAAGTAGTTTCTCAAGGTCCAGGACTGCTATATCTCCAGTTAGGGAAGAGAACATAGAACCATCATTATGTGAAGGGTCAGTGTTCTGGATGTTACCTGGCACAGCCAAAGAAAATGGTTTAATGAAATTCAGCAGGGCCAGAGAGTATTAGTGATGAGGTTTTGTAAGATGAGATATGAGTATCCTTTTCTCCCAGAGAATCTCATGAGAAGGGCAGAGGCACACAGAATGGAGTGGGTAGAGGAAGCTATAGTAGCACACTTGGCCAATACTACTAGAGGCTCCAATTTTTGTGACTTCGACAGTCTAATCAAGTTGTGGGTAGTGGGCCGCAATATACACCTAGACAGAGGGGAGTATATATCTGAGTCTGGGAGCTAGGTGCTACTCTGTCAAAGTACCTGACGGTCAGGGCAATATGATCAAGAAGCAAGATCCAGCCCACTACTACTGAGGTAGCCCTAGTACCACTCACATTAGATCCAGGTTCCAGTTGGGGATGGATATTTGTAATGGTACTGTGTATTGCAATGTATTAATGTATGCAGATGTTAATGCATTTTGTGTTTAGGTTAATTCATGGTTGTTGTACAGTATGGGATGTTACGCCTACTGTAGTCCATGCGGGTACGTTAGAATTTCACCAGGGGGAGACTGTAGTATAGTCTCATGGCCGCTACTCATTTTCCTGGGCCCTACCAGTGTATGTCCTGTTAAGTGCAGGCAGTGGAGACCTAAAGAAAGGTCTCATGTGCTTTTGAAGCCTTAGATACATTTGATGTATCCAAGGGCGGGCCTAGCAACAGCCAGAAAGTGTCAGTCTGAGGGGTGGATACTGGTTGGGTCACATGCTGGATGTGATGGCCTGTCAGTATTCAGACCTGCTCTGTTATAGGGCAGGGTTAGAAGCACAACCCAAGGGTAGGAATACTGGCACTTTCCCAAAAGTGGTGTGTCTCTTTCCTCCCCCTGTGGAGTGAACAACAGCTACTTTGGTTCTCACTAGGAGGCCTCAGGAGGAGCACCATGCAAAAGGCCTGGTATGGGACTCAAGCCCTATCAGTGATACCTTCACTAGGGGAAGGAAGGGAATTAATGAACTGCTGTAAGATCCTGAACATGCAATAAATACCATGTAAACATTTATCAGAGTGATCCACTGTCTTGGGCTAAAGAAAGGTGTCAGTCTGGGCCATCCTACTACTTTCCAAAGGATACAAGCTGACTGGAGGCGCTGCAACCACGAACAAAGGTACTCTGTGAACCTGTCCTGGTAATTCCCCACACCACCGCGGAAGTGCTCAGCCCTCCTGTTACCTCACAGGTACGCACCATACCACAGCAAATATGGAGTAGCAGACCTAATCTCACTTGGGTGGGGGTAAAGGGGCAAAATAAATATAGATCATTTAGTTTAATCCTTTGGCCAAAACCGTTCAAGATTGCAACCACGTCAAGGTATGACCCTCTCAGCAGGTCCCACACCACCAATGTTATACTGTGTCTTTTGTACTTCTTGCACTGGAAAGATAAAAGAAGAAAAAAAACAACACTATAGCCAACAGAATAGAGATAAATTACATGTATGCGGTGCGTAAGGGGTGACCATTTAGGAGTACTAAATGAGCTACAGTGACATTAAAACTGATTACTAGCCTAGAGTGCCCTAGTAAATATTGTGGGAAAAAATCTAAAAAAAAGAAAATACAACAAAATATTTGCTACCATCACTAGTTACATGCACATCTGAAACGTTTGTAGAATTAGAGTCAATGGTAATGGTGAACTTGATAGAAAGAGGGCAAGAGTTGATCTCTTTAATGTTTGTTGTGAATATATTAGGGGAACCATGCCATATCAAAAAGTTGTCAACTATGAAGTGCCCGAAAAACAAAATTGAGTAATTGACAGTTGATTTAGAAAAAAAAATTAAGTTTAAAAATAATGCATGTGTTTTTAAATTATGGTGCCACATTTGAACCTATGGTTGTACCCAAGATCTGCAAATAATATTTCTGTTCAAAGCCAACATAATTGTGTGTCAGGATCCAATCTAACAGGGTAAGAAAATATTTTTGTCATTGTCAGTGATCAGTTTACAGACCGCTGGTATACCTGCATCATGTGTGATTACAGTGTACAGACTGGACAGATTGAGTGTAACACGATGTATGTCTGGAAGAAGACCAGTTAACGTTTTTAATTTCTGTAAAAAAAAAAACAATTGGTGTCTTTTAAATAGCTTCAAAAAGATTGAACACACGGATGTAAATACAAATCTCAAGATTTTGATATAGGCTGAGCCAGAGAACCCCTAGCAGATACAGTGGTTCCACTAGTGAGGATGAAGCAGATTTATGGATCTTGGGGAGGTTATCAATAATTGGTATTTTGGGGTGTGAAAGTGTGAAAAAAAAATCAGATGTTTGTGCACTAATCCAAATTTATGACCCAATATTTTATCTATTTCAGATTTGTAATGAATCGTACGATCATCAAATAGCTGTATGTTATTTCATCAGAAAGTTGTATGATCATTTCTTTGCGGTTCTCACTATAGTCTTGTAAGACTATAGCACCCCCCCCCTTGTCAACAGGTCACACAGTGATAGAAGTGTTAGATAATAATGTTTTCATTGCAGTCTTTTCACCCCTAGCTAGTTTATGGTGCATCATATTTGTTGGCCTAGAGAAAGCAGGAGTCAGTGTGTTCTGCCACGTGGACAGATGTTTTGATGGCTGAATGTGTTTTTATGGAATCAGTAGTACTTGTATCACTGAATGACATGATTGGACCACATTTTCCAGTGTGTTGAAAATGATCCTTGAGTAATCCCTACTGTTTTATGTACACAATTGAAACCTGACTGCTTTAAATGCATTCGTTGCTTCCCCTGCTGGCATATGCTTACTGTATCTGTGTTTACACATCCACACGATGACTTTCCTAGTTGCATTAAACATCATCTTATCTGCTTCAGTCTGTTTATTGTGTCCAGAGCCGCCGACGGGGGGGGACAGCCGGGACAAGTGTCCCGGGGCCAGTAACTGCTTTGTCTGGCCGCCGGGCCCCCGGCTCTCACCATCAGCAGGTCTCTTCCTCTCTCTCTGTCCCATGCCGGGCCCTCTGATGTGAGAGCGCGACGGGCCTCTCTGACGTTTCTTTTCTTCTTTCTTCATTCTTTTCTTCTTTCTTTTCTTTCCTTCTGTCTTCTTCCTTCTAATCCAATGGGGCAGATGTTGTATCGTCAACTTCTTGGCATCAAATGAGATGGGACAGGCCTTATATAAGGCCAGTGATGTCACATTTGAGTGTCAAAGGGTATACTCCCAATCCAATTGGCTAGTGTACCATGTGACAGTTAAAAAAAAACAAAAAACAAAGAAGTGAAGTCATCAAAAGGAAGGGAAGCCAGCCAATCAGGAATGATATGTTTTCCTCCCTTTAAGATGACTGTTTGAAAGCACTGGGATTACAAATAAATGTTGTGGATTACAAATAAATAGGAACACCCTGTGTGGATGCATATTGATTAGATGTAATGTGGTCTTGTTAAATTTTCTGAAGATTTTATTCACATTCTTTCAGAGTATAACAGGCAGAGAGATCTCTCTTGGTCCCCTCTCAGCTTCTTACCCCCTGGGCTTCGGGACTCAATGCGTTTCGCTGTGTGTCAGCTTACTCAGGAGTTACTGATGCATCAAAATGTTTTGAGTCTCGAAGACCAGGTGGTGAGAAGCTGAGAGGGGACACAGAGAGATTTTCTCATTGTTTCAGGAACAGCCGCAACTGGAAGCAACACCAACAGATGGATGATCATGGTAGATGCCGGGCGAGGCCTCTGTAACTTCTCCTACCTTGATTCTGACGGCTTGGTGGTGTCTTTGGCGATGCGTCGCCATGGTAACACGGTGTCAAATGATGCCGCGGGGTCACGTTGCCACGGCAACGGGATGTCACATGATGCCGGAGCTGGGCAGGGGGGCGCAGGTGGGAAACTTTGCGCACCTCTGGACTAAAACATAAGGATTACAATTAATTTAACAAGTTGTGGTAGCCATACTGTATATCAGAATGCGTGGATTTGGCTATAGTCCATATTTTGTTATTCTATTACCCCTTATTGCAAGCTATGGATAACTACCACAATATGAACCTGCGGATGATCACAACAGAGTTTTAACCTATAAATTGAAATAGCCGTGTTAGTCCTGTTGCGATTTTTAATTTGGACTAAAAATTGGCATTATAAAACAAGAGTTTTTTTCTCTTCCTCAGGTCAAACAATTCTGATTTTCAAAGATTCCATGAGTTAAACAAAGATGTAAAAACCAAGATAACCATCTACTTCTAATATATAATCATGGATTAATTTATATTAATTATGTTTATGGCTATGCATGTTTGGTCTTAATCTTAATCTTTATCAACAACCCTTGTTGGAACCTATGTGACGCTTTACTGTGAAGATGACACATGCATTAAGCCTTTGGGGTTTTGATTGAAAATGTTTATACTTTACAAAACATACTAATTGTGTCTCATACGTACAGTATATGGGTATTGGCACACTCATATGTGTCTGTCAGCGCTAGAATGTAAATCTATTCTCCTGTTTTTTGCAGTTTTTCTTTTGATAGGAAAGCCTTACCAGTTTCACTGAAATATGGCATGTCACTGTTATGATATAATTTTATTTCATTTTGTTTACATTATCAAGATTTAGCTACACACATTTTTTTTCTTTTAGTTTTTTTACATTATATGGGGAGTTTTTCTGGAATATCTGATACTATGGGGCTTATTCACTAAACCTCGATAAGTGATTTATAGCACTATAAATGCCCTTATAGTGTGATATTACCTGTGTTGCTATTCACAACGATCCGATAACAGGGGAATATCGCTCTAAAATGAATTTTTATAGTACTATAATACTCTGGATAAACCAAGGCATACGACAAGCCAACAAAATGCTCAAAATCATTTTTTTGGCCAGAAACTGCTATTCACTAAGCTGTGATAAGCTTATCGTACTAAAAAAACTTGCACTAATTTGGTGAGGTATTGCAAGATGCAAAAAAGCAGTCTCTTTTAGTTTTACTGCACAGGATTGATACTGGAGGCTGGCAGGGACCCCCCGGAGACCCGAGCTGACCCCGTGGGTCCCCGGGTGTTCCTGCAGGCCAATGCATCTCGGGGGGGAGGGGGGGGGCTGCATCTCTGGGCATTCCCGGGCGTCTTCGGGGGTCCCTGCTGGCCTCCGGTATCAATCCTGTGCAATAAAAATAAAATTGCAGCCAGTTTCATTACCTCAGTGGCTAACCGCTAAGGTAATGAAAGGGTTAAAAAGCATGCACTGCTTTGTTGTTGGTAGAGGGGGTGGGTGAAGCTTGCAGCTGCCCCTGGGTGGGTGTTTAGGCCTTGCATGAGGGTGGCAGTAGAAGTTAACCCCTTCATTACCTTAGCGGTCAACCCCTCACGCTACCCTACCGCAAGGCCTAAACACCCACCATAGGGTAACTACCACCCTAACCCACACACCGTACCAACAACACCACACAGGAATGGGTAAAAGTGCTATTAACCAAAAATAGCTAATAACGCTTCTCCCCATTCCAAAAAAAATACAGTGCAATACATAAATACAACCCCCCCAACCCCAACACATACAGTACTGTAATGGCCAACACTACTATTATCCAGATATGGATAATAGTGCATTTGCCCATTAAAAATAAAAGCAGTCAGCATAAATAAATAAAAGTTCAACTTACCCTGCCAAGATGAAGGACATCCTCATCCTCCTCACCGTCCTTGTCCTCCATGGGCAGCAACATTATAATAGAAAACAAACTAATGGCCACTGACCCCTTAATCACCTTAGCGTTTAGTAACTGCTATAGTAGTTAAGGGGTTAACCTCCCTCCACCACTAGCTACACGAGAGGCCTAATCACACTCCCTACACATTTATTGACACAGTGGTAAACCATAAAATGGCTATGGTTTGCCACTATAACAATAAATGGGAAGCTAAAAAAAAACAGCCACAAAATAAAACATATTTTGAGAAGAAGAAACAGGTGCTCAAATCACATCAGGACATGGAAAGAAAGTAGAGACACAAAATAGTGCAATATTGTCAACCCCAACAAATGAATTCAATGTTGAAAGCTCTATGAAACGTGATAGTAAAGTGTTGTGGTTATTAGAAGTTACCAATTTTTGTTTCCAGACAGGTACTCCAGATCCATAGAGAAGGGAGGGAAATCCATATACAAAAAAGGAAAAAGCAAAATAGTATAGTACTGCTTTTAATATTAAAAACACAAAGTATTCCACTTACATAAGTGCCTTTGTTTGCGAGCATTCAGACCACCCTGGGTCATATGGACAGACAGTAGTATTCACAGCAACAGCATCTGCTCCGCGGCCGTCACAGCATACACTGGGCTGAATGAAATCGTCGTCCACTCTGGATGCCACCGACAAGGGCCACTCTGTAGCAAATTATTCACCCAACACGCGTTTCCACTTTAAAAGTCTTCCTCAGGGGTTAATCTAGCTTCCTGCATTGTTTCCCTCCCTTAAATATAGGCGTTTCCTAAAGCAGCGAGTTTGTAGCTGATTTTATTACAAACGAACAGAGAGCCTATTCTGCGGCTGTTGAGAATTTGTATGGGATTGCCGTCATTCTGATCACTGCGGTTGTCTGCTGGTGAGCAGTAGTAGCTGAAGGAGGTGTAGCCGGAGGAAGTCTCTGCATGGGACACTGAGTATGACATCATCCGGTTCCTGGAGTACTCACACATCCTGCTAGATCACCGGATACACCAGAGGTGGCACCAACGGGACGCTTGGCGTGGACCCCTGCAGTTCTCAGGCGATTGAGTATATCTCATACATGCTATTAATTCTACCCTGTTTGTGAGTGCGTTTTTTATATGTTACAGTCCTATAAAACCTTTTATACTTTAATACACTAGGAGTGCGCCTGTTTTTATTTTGTTTTTGCATATATATATATATATATATATATATATATATATATATATATATATGCCAATAAACCAATTGATTGTCACAGTGGTACATCATGCCCATATAATATCAACATGGTTTGCAACTATGGCAATCAATGTGCAGCCTAAAAGAGAACAAGCACCAAAAATCCAATATATTACAATTAAATAAAAACAAGCATTTGAAAACAAATGCATTGTTTGTCACTGTGCATATCTATACCCTGAAAGGGGCATAGATAAATACATTGGCAGTCAATGGACACTCACTCAAAAATTCCACAATTAAATACAATACAATCAATGCGTTTCTTACCTTTGATGTATTCACCCCCGTCCTACGGGAGCACCAACTCTTGACCCATGACGCAATGCTCCTCAACAGCCAATGCGAAGAAATCCGTGATCATATCTTGATTGGAGAGACGTCACCCGGTAAGTTCTTCATTCTTTTCTTCTTTCTTCATTCTTTTCTTCTTTCTTCATTCTTTTCTTCTTTCTTTTCTTTCCTTCTGTCTTCTTCCTTCTAATCCAATGGGGCAGATGTTGTATCGTCAACTTCTTGGCATCAAATGAGATGGGACAGGCCTTATATAAGGCCAGTGATGTCACATTTGAGTGTCAAAGCGTATACTCCCAATCCAATTGGCTAGTGTACCATGTGACAGTTAAAAAACAAAAAACAAAGATGTGAAGTCATCAAAAGGAAGGGAAGCCAGCCAATCAGGAATAATATGCTTCCCTCCCTTTAAGATGACATCACCAAAAAATGGTTGCCATTACATGGTACAGCAACCAATCAGATTGGGAGATATACTATGTGAGGCATCACATGGTACACCCCCAATCTGATTGGTTGTAGTACCATGTGACAGCTTCCATATTTTTTAAAGGCTGTGACGTCCCTCCCTTTACAAATGTTAGCACACTTGAATATTTGTTATTACTTCTACATTGTTTGGCATTACCAATTACAGTAATGCTCCTCTCCTGGTTGGTTCCTCAATAGTTTGAGTCATGTAATTGTCTTTTAGCACCTCCAAAAACCTGTAACCTTTCATTCTAATGTGATCTCATTGCTCCAGTCTATGCCTGGATAATTAAAATCTCCCATTATGCAAACATGACCTAATTTGATGCCTTCTCCATTTGGAAAAGTATTTTAGCTTCCTCAATCTCACAGATATTTGGTTGTTTATAGCATATCCCTACAAACATTTTCATTGTATTTTTATCTCCACTGCTAATTTCTATGTACAAGGTCTCTACATTTTCATAATTCCCTTCATAAACATCATCCCTTATAATAGGTTTTAGATCTGGTTTAACATTGTAACAACCTGGGAGTAACGCCGCCCTCGGCGTGCTCCCCACTCACCCGCAGTTCCGCCGGGTCCTCAGTCGCCGCACAATCAGCCTCCCTCCAAGACGCCGATCGCCGCCTCACCTAGGCGCGCGCGCACGCCGTCATCCCTCTTCTAATGCCGGTTCTGGGTGCATACCCGGTCACGCGCCCGCAGGCACGGCCACACGGAGGCGCGGCCACACGGAGGCGCACCAGCCTCTTAAAGGCACACTACCCCAATCCAATGCTGCAATCAAATGCAGCCTTACTACTGGGCTCTATAGCTCCTCCCCCGTGAGCCCTTCTGGACCTATCCCTGTCGCAGCCTGGCCCATCCACACACCCCCACCTTGCTACCCTGTCATTGGATCCTCTCACCTATATATACCCTGCGGTTTCACTGACTCGTCGGCTGAGCATAGAACCAGTTGTTCTCATCACTCTCTGCCTCCCTAGTCTTCCTTGTGTTCCGAACCGGCTTCCTCTTCGACCTCTCCGCACCTCTGGCATCCCGAACTTGGCATACGGCAATACGACTCTCCGCACCTCTGGCATCCCGAACTTGGCATACGGCAATACGACTCTCCGCACCTCTGGCATCCCGAACTTGGCATACGGCAATATGACTACGTCTCTCTCTCTAACCCCGGACTTGGCTATCAGTACCCACTACTATCCGTACCTCTCCTGCCCGGCCAGGACACCCAGACCATTCTACTCTCAAGATGTGCCCTCGTGGCTGTGGGTGGCGTTATATCCTTTCCCACCTCATCACCGTGGTCCCACCTCGTTTGTGGTGAGCACTACCTGACATTATGCTCAGCCCAACAAACATGGACCCCACTGAGGTGGAGCGTACTTTTACTTCGCACTCTAATCTCTTCGCCAGGCTGGAAACTTATCTGGAGCAAAATGATAGACGGATGGATTTGCTTCAGCAGAGCCTTCATTCCGTTACCGTTCAAGCCCGGGCTTCCACTCTAGGACCTTCGCACACGGCCTCAGCTCCCTCCACAGCTGTCTTCACATCCCCTTTGTCTGCAATGGAACCCCGAATTCCGACCCCCAACCGCTACGCTGGAGACCCCCAATGGATGTAGGGGCTTCCTTAATCAGTGTTTCATTAAATTCGAACTCTCACCCTCTCGTTTTGTCTCCTCAAGGTCTAAGGTCGCTTATATCGTGGCTCTTCTCTCCGACGAGGCGCTGGCCTGGGCCTCCCCCATTTGGGAACAACAGTCTCCCATCACACAGGACATCGACCTCTTCGCCCGAGAGCTCCGAAGGGTCTTTGACACACCTGGACGGCAGTTAACGGCAGCTTCCTCCCTCTTCCACATAACCCAGGCAGGTGGTCCAGTCGCCAGGTACGCGGTGGAGTTCCGCACCATTGCAGCTGAGACGGGGTGGAACAATGAAACACTATCTTCGGCTTTTTGGCAGGGCCTGTCGGAGCCCCTAAAGGATGAGCTTGCGGTGCAGGAATGTCCTACAAACCTAGAGGATTTGATCTCCCTATGTATCCGGGTGGACCAGCGTTTGCAGGAGCGGAAGACTGAGCGTTCTCGTCACCGTCTACGGGTTTCAAGGTCTCCCATTCCACCGTTCGTTTCCCCAGCACCTCCATCCTTGGACGCCCCCGAACCAATGCAATTAGGAGGGAACAAGCTGTCCTCTGCCGAGAAACAACGCTGGCGCTGTGCAGGCCTCTGTATGTACTGCGGCAATTCCTGTCACTTGGTGCTCCAGTGTCCCCACAAGCCGGGAAACGCCAAATCCCAATGAGATCCCGGGGAGTCTCATTGGGAACACTGACCTTCTCCCCATCATCAAGGAGGTCCTTCCCACCAAGATCCTGCTGCCAGTGACGCTGCCTGGAGAGGGGTTTCATACTCAAGCACTGGCATTCGTGGACTCCGGCTCCGCAGGCAACTTCATTGATCAAGCCTTTGCAGAACGGAATAATATTCCACTTACCTGCAAGAGGATTCCAGTCGGCCTGGAGGCCATTGATGGTCGACCACTACAGCCAGCTTTCATCACGCTGCAGACAGTGCCTCTTCAACTGCAGTCCGCCGGGGTTCATACGGAGACCATTACTCTCGATGTCATTCACACTCCTTCCGTCGAGCTGATCTTGGGCCTTCCCTGGCTCCAACTCCATAACCCTCACCTCGACTGGACTAACCGGGAACCTATCCAGTGGGGTGCTCAATGTGCCAAGACCTGTACCAGGCTGTCCCAGAGGGTAGGAGGTTTGCGTACCATGCCAGAGGAGGTCAACTCCTTGCCCGTAGTGTATCTGGAATTCCGCGATGTTTTCGACAAGGCACGATCTGAGGTCCTACCTCCGCACCGGCCTTTTGACTGTCCTATCGACCTGCTGCCCGGGGCAGTCCTTCCCAGGGGACGATCTTATCCACTTTCTCTTCCAGAGACTAAAGCCATGAACAGTTACATTGCGGAGAATTTGGAGAGGGGTTTCATCCGAAAATCTTCTTCCCCAGTCGGAGCGGGCTTCTTTTTTGTAAAGAAGAAGGATGGGTCTCTTTGCCCATGTGTCGACTATCGGGGCTTGAACAAGATCCCGCGCAAAAACCGCTACCCGCTGCCTTTGATTTCTGAGCTCTTTGACCGCCTTCATGGAGCAACCATTTTTTCTAAATTGGACTTACGGGGCGCATACAATTTGGTGAGGATACGCGAGGGGGACGAGTGGAAGACTGCGTTCAACACCCATGGCCATTACGAATACCTGGACATGCCGTTTGGCCTGTGCAACGCGCCAGCAGTCTTTCAGGACTTCCTCAATGAAATTTTCCGGGACATTCTTAACAAATTTCTCATCTTTAACTTAGACGACATCCTAATCTTTTCCAAGTCCCCCCAAGAGCACGTTAAACACGTTCAGCAGGTACTGTTACGCTTCCGGGAGAACCATCTCTTTGCGAAATTGGAGAAATGCCAATTCCATTTGACGTCCGTGGTGTTCCTGGGATACATTATCTCTGACTCCGGGTTCACTATGGATCCAGCGAAACTGAAGGCCATTCTGGACTGGCCTCGGCCGACCACCCTTAAAGCCGTGCAACGCTTTCTAGGTTTCGCAAACTACTACCGTCGCTTCATTCGCAATTTTTCCACCACGGTATCTCCCATCACAGCTCTAACCAAAAAAGGTGCAGATTCCTCATCGTGGTCCAGAACCGCCATTCAAGCATTCAATCTTCTCAAGAAGGCTTTCGTGTCGGCCCCTATCCTCATCCACCCAGATCCTAAACTCCCATTTACCCTGGAAGTGGATGCCTCTGACGTCGGGGCCGGCGCCATTTTGTCCCAAAGGAGATCGCCTTTAGCCAGATTACACCCATGTGCCTTTTCAAAAAAAAATTCTTCCGCAGAACGGAATTATGATGTCGGGAACCGGGAAATCTTGGCAATCAAGTTGGCAATAGAAGAATGGAGACACCTCTTAGAAGGCACGGAAACCTCCATAACCATTCTCACAGACCACAAAAACCTGCTCTACTTAGAAGGGGCACGTCGATTGAGCGCCTGACCAGCCCATTGGGCGCTATTCTTCTCCCGGTCCAATTATTTTATCTCCTTCGTTCCCGGCTCCAAAAACCTGAAGGCAGATGCCCTGTCACGGCAGTTCCTTGCAGAGGATAGGTCTGAAGAGCGGCGAGAAACGATAATTCCATCCAAATTTATCGTATCCGCCAATTCTTTGACGTCATGGACAAGATCCGATCCGAGCAATCTCAGGCTCCTATGGGGCTCAAGGTCCCGGAGGGAAGGCTCTACACCGCACCGCATCATCGCAAGAGAGTCCTCGAGTGGTGCCAGTACTCTAAGTCGGCAGGACACCCAGGGAACCTTCTGGTGGCCAGGGATGTCTAAAGATGTGGAGGAATTTGTGAAGGCGTGTGGCACATGTGCTCGCAACAAAGTGCCCCGGGTCAAACCAGCGGGTCTTCTTTTTCCATTACCCATCCCAGATCGGCCTTGGAACCATATTTCTATGGATTTTATTGTGGATCTTCCAACTTCCAAGTGGATGAATACTATCCTTGTTGACATTGATCGCTTTTCCAAGCAGACTCACCTTGTCCCCTTGAGGGGCCTTCCGAATTCCCCCAGGCTCGCGGATGTTTTCATCCAGGAAATCTTTCGTCTCCATGGAGTGCTGTCGACGATCGACTCGGACAGGGGGTCCCAATTCGTTTAAAAATTTTGGCGAGCCTTTTCACTAAAATTGGGCATTTCGTTACAATTCTCTTCATGATACCACCCACAGACCAATGGGCAGACGGAGAGAGCCAATCAAAACCTGGAACAATACCTTCGATGTTTCATAACCGATACATAGGACGATTGGGTGGATCTGCTACCTTGGGCCGAGTTTGCCCTCAACTCCCTACGTAATGACTCCACTCCACTCCACTCAAGAATCTCCCTTTATTGTAAATTTCGGGTTTCACCCATCCCGGTTACCCTCCTCCCCCCTATCCTCTGGGGTACCAGCGGTTGATAAACGTATCACCCAGCTGAAAGACTTATGGAAGAAGATTCAGGAGAACTTAAAAGTGGGCACTGGAAGACAGAAACTCCAGGCAGATCGCCTTCGATGCCAGGTCCCGGAATTCTCTCCAGGAGACAGGGTGTGGCTATCATCCAGGAATATACGACTAAGAGTTCCCACAATGAAGCTGGCACCCAAGTTCCTCTGTCCCTTTCCTGTGGTCAGGAAGATTAATCCAGTGGCATATCGCCTGCGTCTTCCACCCTCAATGAGGATTCCTCCGGTTTTTCACGTATCCTTGCTAAAACCAGCATTTCAGAGTCCTCGTTTTTCCAAGACCACTTCTCCTCCACTCCCCCTGATGATCCAAGAACAACAGCAGTACGAGGTCCAGTCTATCCTGGATTCAAGGATCTCCAGAGGAGGAGTACAGTACCTGGTCCACTGGAGGGGGTTCGACCAGAGGAACGCTCTTGAGTTCCCCACCGACACCTCCACGCTCCCCGACTCGTCCAAGTATTTCATCGTAGGAATGCCTCCAAACCGTGCCATGGACACCTGGAGGTTGCCCCTGAAGGGGGGGGGGGGTACTTTAACAACCTGGGAGTCACGCCGCCCTCGGCGTGCTCCCCACTCATGCGCCCACAGGCGCGGCGACACAGAGGCGTACCAACCTCTTAACCCCAATCCAATGCTGCAATCAAATGCAGCCTTACTACTGGGCTCTATAGCTCCTCCCCTGGGAGCCCTTCTGGACCTATCCTTGTAGCAGCCTGGCCCATCCACACACCCCCACCTTGCTACCCTGTCATTGGATCCTCTCACCTATATATACCCTGCGGTTTCACTGACTCGTCAGCTGAGCATAGAACCAGTTGTTCTCATCACTCTCTGCCTCCCTAGTCCTGTCTTGTCTTGTCTTGCAGTCTTCCTTGTGTACCGAACCGGCTTCCTCTTCGACCTCTCCGCACCTCTGGCATCCCGAACTTGGCATACGGCAATACGACTCTCTGCACCTCTGGCATCCCGAACTTGCCATACGGCAATACGACTCTCCGCACCTACGTCTCTCTCTCTAACCCCGGACTTGGCTAACAGTACCCACTACTATCCGTACCGCTCCTGCCCCGACCCGGACACCCAGACCATTCTACTCTCAAGACACTTTGTCAAAGCGCCACAACGGCGTGAAACGCGTTAGAGGACCTGTTTTTTATAGCTTATGTCTACTTATGCCTTAGATTAAAGCATTTTTAACTTTATTCAACCAGCCTCCAGCCCTTTATTTTCTTAGGCAGTGCTCCACCGCTCTTTTTCACTTGGATTCACTACTACCGGATGGAGGCACGCCAGGCTTACCAGGATGCTTTACAGATCGTGAGTGATTTTCATTTCAATTTATATGCAGTATTTGCAGCAAGGATATTCTATGTGCTCTAGCCTAAGGATATAGGTTTATTGCTCCCATTAGTGGGTGTGTGGTGGGTTCTCTTTGTTGAGTATTCATTACACACATTCACTGTGGGGCTTTTCATCCTAATTTTGGAGTCCCATATCATGGCTATATTATGAGCTGCATGTTCTATTGCATAGAGGATATACTTTTCCCTGGACTTTTAGCTATATTGCTACTGTTATCCTGGATATTGGAAGCACCTATTGGGGATTCATTTCCCATCTCTACTTCCCTGGACTACGCCAGATTGCCCCGCACGCTCCAGCTAGGTACCGACCACATGTAGTTTGTGGCGGCTGCAGGGAAGGCCCATAGATAAGGACGCTTACACAGTAGTTACAGTGTTAGTCCACTGGTGGAGGACGCCATGCGGTGCGCACGGCCTGTGGTCTGGGACCAGACCGCAGATTCTTTAAAGAGGCATTCATAGGGACACACACTCCAGTGGGAGACCCCTCAGAGGTTGACGCCTGCAGACAGGAGAGGATCCGGTAGACTGTTTCATGGGATCACGTTGCAGCCTGCAGACTCAAAATCTTTCATCTACCCTGGTCTGGATGGAGACCAGGAAGGTATCCACAAATGCACCAACGACCACACATACAGTTGGTAGCGCTACTCCACACACATAGTGTTTGGATGGGCTTGGTCTGTGGACACCAGCGGATTAAGTGCCCAGTCACCTCAGTACTTTCGGGGTTCCAGTGGGGTGGTGTTACTGTGGGGTCACTGTTATATTGTGTTGTGTGTCTTATGTCATTAAATACTATTGTTATATACTCTGGTGTGTATTTACTGAGTGTGTACTGGGTTCCTGTGAGGGGTTATCATGCTGCGCAGGATCCCTCTCAGGTGGAGGCACTGTAAACCGAGAGACAAGAAAACCCCAGGGTCCAGTGGCGGAGACTTCGGCCTCCTTTGAGCCACGCAGGTAACACTCAGCAAGCATGCATTTGTTTTTTTCCAGTCTGTACTACTGTTATCGTGCCTTTCTACTCAAATTGGATTTAGTCTTTAGAAGTTTTCTAGTATCAGCTGTATTTTATATGGGTGCCCACTGCTTTCCAAACGGATACGTAATATATTAATAATAATAATACTAATAATAACGTTCTCTAATAAAATAGCATTCTAGTTTTTTATGTAGCGCTTTTACAGAGACATTTTGCAGGTACAGGTCCCTGAAGCTTACAATCTATGTTTTTGGTGCCTGAGGCACAGGGAGATAAAGACCACACATACAGTTGCCCAAGGTCACAAGGAGCCGACGCCAGGAATTGAACCAACTTCCCCTGCTTCAAACTCAGTGCCAGCCAGTGTCTTTACTCACTGAGCCGCTCCTCCCTCTACTTCCCCCACTCGACCTCCATGACCCCCAGCTATTTCCCATTCCTATCTATTCTCTGTTCATTATCTGTTTCTTGTCGCTTCCCCCACTTTTCTAGTTTAAAATCTCCTCCAACCTTTTTTTAGCATACACTGGCGACACACTTTATTGCAGTGTGGCCAGTACCGCATGCCGGGAGATTTCCCGGCTTGCAAGTGGCAGCCCCTCGGCGTGCCGCGCGTCTCCGATGCGCGGTCACGCGTCATCGGGTGCCTGCGCCCCCTGCACGCACGTCCAGGGCTCCCCGAGGGAGCCCTGGTGTCCCGCAATGTGGGGGACGGCGGCAGGGGGTTCCGGGGGACCCGGCGGACCCGGAGAGGAGAGGGGGAAGCCACGATCGGCGGGCCTCTCCTCCGCTGCTTCGGCGCGCGCCCGGCACCCTCTGGCGCGCGCCAGGTAACTGCTGCGGCCGAGAACGGGCAAATGCTCGAATAAACTCGGCCGCAGCAGTACTACCCTCTAGTACAGAAGATTTGTCTTCATTAAGGTGCAATCCATCCATACCATAACGATTGCACCTCTCAGAAAAGGAACCCCAGTGCTTTAAAAACCCCAAACACTTCTTCGTACACCACTTTCTTAGCCTTGCATTAACCTCCCTAATCTCCAACTATCTCCCTGGGGTAGAGCATGGCACTGGCAGTATTTCAGAAAATTCTACCTTGGAGGTCCTTGCCTTAAGCTTGCGGCCTAGATCCCTGAAATAATCTTTTAGGACCCTCCATCGTTCTCTAACTTTGTCATTGGTACCAATGTGTACCAAGACCGCTGAGTCAGTCCCAGCGCCTCCCAACAATCTGTCTACCCACCGAACTCGAACCCTCGGGAGACCACAAACTGTGTTGTTCATGTGGTCACGGCAACAGATTGCCCTATCTACCCTCCTAATAATGGTGTCCCCCTGCCACCACAATCTCCTTCCTCTGCAATTGGCTGTGGTGTTTTGCATTACGGTTTCCTAGCAACCATATTTATTTCTGGAAACTGGGTACTCTTGTTTGTGTCATGTTGGAGCTTTTTCTTTGTAATTTATATGGACTCTTGGGGGGATATTTTAGTTGCTCTGAGTTGGTCCTTGTCAATCTATGCGGCTTGATAAGGTGATAAGTCAGAGAACAAAATGTGACAACTATAGTAGCTGTATTCTGTAACATAATCGCATCTAATACTGTACATCACAGTACCACCTATATACTCACATGCAATTTATGACTATCTTGCTCTGGTTTAAACAGCATCTGATACCATATGAATGTCTATGCTGTTAGTGGTTTTTGAGCACTAGCGGGGACTTTGTGGTCTCTTGTTCATTAATACTGTACATCTATTGAACGTAACATTCTGCGCTTTAAAACAGTCAATCCTCAGTGCTTCATATTTTTGACATAACAATAACGCTCCTAAAATAACAGTCATATTGAATCCTTAATTCTGTCAAAAAAAATCAAAATGACAATCAAACGGAAATAGCGAATTAAAGTCATTAGTTATTTCCACCCCCATAGCCCTAAATATGACATTACTTTTACAGTAAATTAACTGCTTTAATCACCAATAATAATATTAAAGAATAACTTGTTAACACTAAGAACTGGGAGAGCAATATTTGTTTTGCTTTAGTTTAAACAGAGCATGCAAACTGTTAATGGTGTCCAAAGATGTGCTTTATAGCTCCTTCATAGCTAATCTGCTACCTGCAATATATAATAACTATATACACATGTATGCTCAATATTTGGATAAATAATGAAATAGTTTGTGTGGTGCAATTCTACTGAGGCTAGACAAAATCTGCAAGTTATTTTAAACAGTTTTGCCTTTTTGAGTTGGTGGAGCTACTAGAATTCCAATGTTTGCATAATTTTCGAGTCAGAGCCATTTTTGACATACCGCACAGATTTGTATAGCCAGAATTAAACCACTTCTAAAAAAAAGCCTTTCTCTCATGGTTTGGACATGCGAGAATTGCTTTCCCAATACGGGAACCTGCATACCCGAGCAAAAGGGTCTCTTTCCGCATGGATATGCCCTTCTTGCAGCTATGAGAATACAAATGCAGCCACCGGTATTAGAACACTTACCTGGCAAATTCTGGGAGATTCTGGGGCAGTCTCACAGTAAATGCCTGAACATTTCTGTGAGATTCTTAATGGCCCATCGGATTAACACTGTGGGGGGTCCCTGCAGTCCCATTCAAACTGAATGGGACTGCAGGGATCCCCGCTGTGTTGATCCGATGGGTCATTAATAATCTCACAGAAATGTTCAGGCATTTTCTGTGAGACTGCCCCAAAATTTCCCAGGCAAGAGTTCTAATACTGGTGGCGGCATCTTTATCCCCCAGTGTAATGTACCATCCTCAGGAAGGTCCTGTCTGGAATTCAGTATGCTGTCCGCTGTACCTCAATAAAGGTATCACTTTAATTCTCCGCTGCTGTTCATACTATAGCTTCATTCTTTGTTTAACTATATTTGGATGAATATAAAAAAAATACAAAATCCAAAACCAGAACCTGAATTTCTTTTTGGCGGCAAAATTAATAGACTGTCGTCAGCATTTCTGATATACACTCTTCACAGAGCATGGATAGTGGACAGAAAGGGGTGGAATTTCTGTTCTATTTTACGCATAATCATGTGCTACTCAGAAACTTCCATTAAAAGGAGGCAGTAACTCACATTACTTATTCGAAAGGGACGAACCTCCTTGCAAAAATTAATCGTAAATGAATCATCCATAATGTCATGTTTCTTTGAATATGATGTGGCCAGGTCTCCCTATGGGTATCCCCGTCTGTTTTCCACCGGTTCCCCTTACCTCCGGTAGGTTGCGGGGGTGTTTTGTATGTAGCGGGTGCATCCGCCGAGTGTCGGGAGGTGCGGTGAGCGCGGCAGATTGGGGAACCGAGTGAGTCGCCGGCGGCTCCCTTTGCAGGGTGTCACCATCTTGAATGCAGTCGTGCATGCACAGTGGTATAGGGAAGTGGCGGCGATTGACATACAGTACTCTGTGGGTACTACAAGCCCCACAATGCACAGGGGCTGGGGATCATGTGCACAGCTAAGCCAATAGGGCTCCTGGATCTTCCTGCTCTGAGAGATACATTTTGGTGTGCTTGGAGAGCCATGTAAGTCGGAAAGGAAGCTGGATCTAGTAGGTAGTGTCTCAGAGCCAGTGGCTCAGAATCTAGGTCTAATATATCCCCCCTTAGGCCCCAGCTATCCCCCGACTCACAGTAGCTTGTGGTTGCTTCAAGGAAGGCCCCTAAGATAGAGACTCTTCCCCAATTATTATTATTTACCCTCTCTGCGGCACCAGTGCTGTGATCAGTATGTGGAGGCTGTAGAGTGGCCTCCACTGGTACTTGCTACTGTTCTCTGCCTCCCTGCAGACTCATCCCATGCCCCACTGCCCAATCATCCTCTTCCCTAACCGCTCCAGTTCTCCCTGCTGACCTCTCTACCACCCCTTCTAATCTCCTCCTCACCACTCTTTCTCTCACCATGACCACCTCCCACCCCCACTCACCTCTTTCCCACTCAGTTCTTTCACCAACACTCTTCTGCTTGCTACTCCTCCACTCAACCGCACACCTCCACTCACCAATTCCATGACCACCACCACTCCCTCCACTCTCTGCATCACCCCTCCACATAGCACCACTCCTCGCACTCCCTCCGCTCTTCCTCTTCGTCTCTCACAACAATCACACACTCCCACAATAATACTCACTACTTTAACAATGTATGTTTGTTTGTTATTTTATTGTTTTTATCCTCTAACCCTATTGTAACGCACTACAGACTATATTATTATCACTCTGACTTTTCCTGTCTTTCTCCTGTGTAACAAAATAATTAGATTTCATTTTCTTTGTTCTCAAACTGACTGTAAAGTATTGCGATGCCCCCATAAGTCGAGGTCTGTAGTTACTTAAAAAGTAGATGATGATGATGATGATGATGATGATGATGATGATGATGATGATGATGATGATGATGATGATGATGATGATGATGATGATCAGACTAGGAAAACAAAGACATAGTAAACCGACAAACAACTCCTGAACTACAGAACACTATACAAGCAACCACACAGAAAACAAATAGCACAAGACAACCCACGCAGATATAAAAAAAAAAAAAAAACACTCTAAAAAAAAAAAATCACATCCTCCAACTCATGTGACTACCACGGCTCTGGCTTTACACGAGTGTCTGATCTCTTCTGCCCTTGCTCTAACAGAAACTTAGCTTTCACAGCACAACTGTGGAGGTTGTTGTCTCCCTATCTATCCCCCTTCAGCCTCTCACTCCCTATCTCTCCCCCACCCTCTCACTCTCCCCCCTCTTCACCCTGTAACCCCTGCATGTTGGGTCTGAATTACAGGCTGGCCCAATTTCTGGCGTTGGCCTGGCGCATTGAGGGGATTGGTGTAAGATGAAAGGCTTCCCAGCTGAGGAGAGCTGGGGCCCCATAGCACACAGAGGCCCCAGCAGCTGGATGGCGAAGTCATGCCCAAACTTTGGTTGGGCCAAACTTCCAGCACCAGCCAGAGCTGTCGGGCCTGGAACACTTGTTCCAGCTCTCCACCCATATTGGCGGCCCTGATCAAGGCCATAGAGTAGAAAAGAAAAACATTGGTAATGGTTGTGGATATGAATGGGATAAACAGGGGTGTGTGCCTGTTTATATTGTATGATAAAATACTTACTGTTATGACATAATAATTAACAGTAGGTTGTAATACGGGTGGCCACATTTATTTTCTAGGATTGGTTGTAGCATGGAAAAAATCTTCTTATCCTTTGTGGGTGGTTTTACCATGCTATCTAAAAATAAAGTAATGGTTCAAACAGAACGACAGCTTGGAAGATGTTATGTTTAATTCATAAAAGTCAACTTGTTGTTATTTTATAAAACATCACACCCATACTTTATTGGCACAATGTGCTGTTGCTTCGCCTTGAGGCAACAAAATACTGATCAAATACGTTGGAGATTTGGAAACAAGCAGGAACGGTAGACAGGGATACACCCTAAAATCTGTTAATAAACTTCAAAAGCTTTTCTGTTTAAATGTAATGGTGACAATTATTATTAACACCCAACAATGCATTTCTGTACATATGCCCATGTATGTCCATGAAACATAACTTATCATATGCTGTGGTGAATAAACGTCTGACATAACTATACAGTAGCTGCACGTGGTATTATTTTTTATCTCAAAATATGCAGGGAGATTTACACTAATAAGAAGCCCCCAGCTGCAAATGAAATGCTATTGTGATCTGATACTCTAATTAACAAAATCAATTTTTTTTCTTCGATAGCACTTTGAACCATTTTGAATTTATGTTTTTGAGTGTATTAAAGGCATTGAAGTTTTCTTTTGAATTTAGTCATTTTTTTTCCATGTACTGAATGCATGTAAAAAATTATCGGGATTATGTACAGTACTAAGATAATTTAAAAAAAATGTATGCGTCAATTTTAGTGCTAAAAAGTAGTACAAACCTTCATAAAATGTGCATTGCATGTATGAAGACCTAACACATGACACATACTGTCATTCCATCCTCAGATCCTTTCCCCCTGTGACGGTCTCCGCACTCCTCTCATCTCGCCCTACAACCTGCCCCCTTGATCCTATTCCCTCACATCTCCTCCACTCCCTCTCTGGCACACTAAGCCCCACCCTAACTCACCTTTTTAACCTTTCTCTCACCTCCGGCATATTCCCATTTTCTTTTAAACATGCACTCATCACGCCCATTCAAAAGAAGCCCTTTTTTGACCCAGCGTCCCTCTCAAACTACCACCCAATCTCTCTTCTCCCCAGTTCCTCCAAGCTACTTGAGTGATTTGTATACAGCCTACAATAAAAAAAAAAAAAGAATCCTCAAAGAAGGGAATAGACTGGTCTAGCAGTACAATGGATGCAATCAAGGTACAGTACAAAATATATTTCTATTTATTAAATGTACATAGAAGCAAAAAAAGACACTCAATACACCAAAATAATACTATTTAAAGCAAAACTATAACCAACACACAATATATAAAATCATTTAAAAAAAATACAAAAACATGGGCACAACTCAACCTATAATGTAAATAATCTCCAAACAAGATAAATTACAGCGATGTAGACTACTAGAGGAAAATGGCAAAGCATCCCATGGATCTTTACTAGAATCCTGACCAGGTACCCGGATATAATCACTCGAGAACGGAACACTAATATATAAGCAGTGAGACACACAATATCATCTAATGCATATATGGAAGTACAGTATGCAACAGAAAAATGTGTGCTAAAGTGCAGTGTTTTCAATTATGCGATAAAATAATAGAGTGAAAATAGAATATGGTGAAAATATGAATTAAAAACGGGATATAATGTCCCCAAGGTTCCTGATTCAGCTAGTGTCAGGAGTTTTCCCACTCCTCTAGCAGATATGGGACAAAAACAGAGGGCAGGCAGGTACCAAATAAATCAAGTGAATAAATGATGTGCAACACAATGCAATAGAAAAAAAATGTTCTCCACAGAGGTAGGGCTCAAAAAGAAAAACTTAGGACCTACTCACATGAAGTGGGTAAGAATCTTTAGAACCAATTCTTGAATATCAGGATAGTGCAGGGGTGCGAATACTAGGGGAGGGGTTGACATTTTGTAAGGTTTTTCTAAACAAATTTCTAATTTTTCATTTTGGGCCTTACCTCTGTGAAGCCCAATTTTTGCTATTGTTTTGTTTTGCACATAATTTATTCACTGGGATTATTTGGTGCCTGTCTGTGCTCTGTTGTTTGTCCCATATAGAAGTATCAAAGCCAATAAATCAAAAAGGCCTCTATCTTTTTACATTTTTTATTGAAAATCCTAATTCACTCACTCATCTTGTCCCGCCTTGATTACTGCAACCTTCTCCTAGTTGACATTCCTTGTCCACCTATCCCAATTTCAATCCATCCAAATGCTCCCTCACCGTGCCACTTCTGCTGCTGCACTAAGCAAACCCCTACACTGGCTTCCCATGTCCTCTAGAATCAAATTTAAAATCCTAGCTCTGATTTACAAAGCTCTCAACAATGCTGCCCCCCCTCCCCACCCGCCTTCATCTCAGCTCTCATCACAAAATATAATCCTTAACACCCCTCACGTTCTGCCCACAACACCTGTCTTTCCTTTTACCTTATTACCTTCTCTCACTCCCACCTATCAGACTTCTCCCGTGCTGCACCTTCTCTCTGGAATTCCCTACCACATACCATCAGACTCTCCTCCAGCATTCAGACATTTAAAAACTTTCTGAAAATTCACCTTTTCAAGGAAATCTATCTGGCATATCCCTAACATCAAAACAAAAAGTGACAACTTCACCCCCCTCCCTACAATCCTATTGGGACCAGCTGTGCGGCTGGACCAATGTCCATGCTATGTAACACCCCCTAACATCCCCACACTCATATCTAAATGGGATCAACTCTCAGGCTGGACCATACCCCATCTTGAGATACACTCCATCCCACAATGAGCAGCGACTTTACGTTTTGTTACCACATTGTCCCTTATTCTTTCTAGACTGTAAGCTCTCAGGAGCAGGACCCCACTGCCTCTTTGTATCTGTTTGTGCACGTTTGTCCTTATTTGTATGTAACTGTTTATGTCAGCAGCAAATCTCAATATCCCTATTGTACCGGGCTAAGGAATATGTTGGCGCTTTACAAATAAACGATAACAATAAATGATTAATTGTTTGAAATGAATTTTGACGCGTTGCATCATGTTGATACAATTTAAATTGAAACAAAATTATGGGTATTATTTATTTAGAACTAGTATTAGTAAATATTAAGTATTCGTGTAATATTATTTATAATAGACATACTGTGAAAATAATACATTTTGATAACCTATATGATTAAACATCCATGCGGTATCAAATCAATTTTTGGTTAATACATAGAAACTTAATTCTGGGCTAACAATATGAACAGATTTTATAGGTTTACACCAAACTGAACATGACAGGCAATTTTGATGCACTTTCTACTTTTTCTTTTTTTGCTGCAGAGAAATATTTCTTTTAGTACATACCATTAGCGTCTTTTTTTGACGCCGATTGCGCAAATTGAGAAATTGCAGGTTAGCACATAGGCGAAAAAGAGCAGACTCTTGCCTCAGCCTAATAATTGGACGAATACGCAAGGGTACAATTCTGATTACTTTCATTGGCTATTGTAATCAGACTCTGGTGATATCAGACCTGCTCCAGACAAACACCATCAGTAGCATTTGTCTAATCTAATTAAACATCTACTCCTGATCTACTTCCAAGGTTGGACTCGAGTGTCAAAATTGAAGTTCGAAATTTGCGTCCATATTACAGATACTGCAACTCAAAGTCCAATCCTGACCAAAAATATTTACAAACCAAAAAGAAAGAAATAACACTATTAAATTAATTCATTGCAGATTAATATAGACAGGGCCGTGAGCTGGGTTTGGTTTAGAATAAGTATTTATGTGTTGCACGCCAGAGGTATTGTGAAAGCAAAGGGTTAATTACATCTGACAGGCTGTTTTCCGAATCTTCTATTCGGTAGCTAAAAGCAGAACATTCTCTTCTAAGGAATTATTTACCAATTTTGAAAGGTCTTGGCCCATCAAAGGTAGTGTTGGTTTGGAGAACATAGTTAGTTGCCAAGGTGACAAACACTTATAAATATAACAACACATCTCCTAATGTGTTTTTAACATAGTATTTTATGACTTTTTAAATAAGATACATTAGCAAATATGAGGTAATTTAGCTGAAAGGCCATTTCGTAGAGCCACTCTTTTTTGTTTCATTTCCCCAGGTATTTCAGTAAATGCCTACTACGATATTCCAGTCCTGCTATGCTTCTGACGTAAAGGTGCCACATACATGTGGTAAAGATTAACATATTTCAATGTTATTTTTTATGTTGTTCAAGGCCCCAAAAATTCAGAGGAAATAAATACATCTGTTTGTGACGTATACATTTTTTTTTAAGTTGTCATATGGAGATACAGTATATGTCATTTTATCCTGCTCTGTGTCACTCAAGGGCTGAGAGCAAAGTGAAACCCTTTAACAGTGTATTAAAAGTACAGTACTAGGTCAGACTCACTAGCACAGTTGATAGGAGCCTTCCTATTACACAGTATAGCAGCACAAGTACTGACAAAGACTGTTTTATATCATTGAATCGTAACTTTGGACACACATTCCAGATATTCGTGACAAAATTTATCCTCAATAATATGCCTCATGTCTATCAAAAAGATGAACAGTTAGTGCACAGTCAGAGATTGCAATCTTGTCTTCTGCTGGTGGAATATGTATCAGAACTTCATCAAAAATATACAGTGTAAGAATGCCGTTTAACCCCCTTCCTCCCATCCTAATCTGCACCCTCTAACGCAGGGGTGCGCAAATTTTTTAGTCTGCGCCCCTCAGCCTGCTCTCCCACGCTGCCCACGGTCCCCACCCCCATTACCTGTTCCCTGGCATTTTCATCACGTTACCATGGTAACATGACGTCAGAAGCCACCGGAGACCAGTTAAGGGACCTACAGAGGCCTCGCACATGCTCCCCATGCATTTAATTTAAATGCTTTGGGGAAGAGTGTGGTACCTCTGTAAGCACCGCGCCCCCCCCCAAATCTCACGCCCCCCATTTTGCGCAGCCCTGCTCTAACCAACATGTCCTCACCTCTCACATTGGTTGTTGAGTCTGGATTTGTTGTGACAACCACCCTTCTGAATACACTAATCGAATTAGACCATGCCTGAGTAAATTCCAAGTTTGCAGTATAGGGCAGTGTGCAACAGTGTGCACGTGTGTGTGTGTGTGTGTGTGTGTGTGTGTAAAAATATTTTAGTGTTAACATATTATAATATATATCATAAAATATTATGATATATAATATACTGTATAATTAAAGGGCAATTATGTCATTGTATAAACAACTTATTTTAATGAAGTCGCAATGAGCTCAAATAAAAAATGGGTGTCAGAGTACTGTTGAAGAAGTATAATTAATAGGGAGACTGAAATGTAATGAATTAATTGAACAATTTAGGATATCATTTATGATACTTTACCAGTAGGGATGAGTGAATGAAATAGCTTGGTGCTCTATTTTTTTTTCAAATTGCACAGACTGATGCCAAAGCTCTTCTGTATGTGAACATATCCCCGACTGTGAGACCTGAGTGGGCTTTTTTACAAAGGCACTTTATTTTATATTATATATATATTGTAGAATTCAACAAATTTGGGGTAGATTATTTGTTTTTCCTGTACGTGGGAATCAATCATCATTTTTAAAAACATTCATTTTCAAAATGTGCTTTCCCAAAATGTACCTATTTAATTTCTAGCAAATTTGACACATTAGCTGGAACCCCAAAACTGCTGATTTTTAAGTCAGATCTTGTGAGTGAAAAATTATGCGCCTCTGATAATTAGGGTTATTCAAAAGTGGTGTTACATACAGTCATTAAAAAGAAAATACATGTTACCATTATCCCAATACTGTATAATGAACTTTGACTCGTAACGAGTTAATAATAATTATTTTAAATAAATGGTGAAATCTAGCCTCGTGAAAAAAACATGCTTTGTCTGCTTATTTTTTCTGTGTATCCTTCATGCTGCTTTCCATTTATTAAATAATCGGGGAGAAGTAATTATTTTCATTATTATTAATATTGTGCATGTGCCATTGTATACACTTTGTATACTAAGGTGTTTATATTGTGACATTAACATGAGTTATGAAAAACAATGGCCTTAGTTAAAAATACGGTGAAGCCATTTGAGTGGGGTGTACATCTTTCTGAGAAATGTGTGTTGTAGTATGATTAACTTAATGGTGCCGATGTTGTTACACATATGGAGTGTATTAAAGTGTAAGGCTGCGGACGTAGTCAGTTATCCCGTGCGGAAGTGCGTGGAGGCTGAGGGAAAGCGGGTGCGCCAAGTAATCAGTTTCAACTGATTTCTTGTGCAACGCGCGCCCTCTCCCACCGCATGGACGAGATCACTGCCTTAAGGCAGTCTGTTCGCTCAGCGTGCGGACGCGTCTGCGCGGTCTGCCATACCATTGACACAGCCTAAAAGAGAAGAAAGAAAATAGGTCACAAAAGTATAGTAAGAAATACTTTTTGAAATACATACGACAGTATATGTAACACAAGTACAGTAGGGGACATACAATGAGAGGTTTCCTTAGAGATGTATACTGTATCTGCCGAGGTGTTTACAGTAACTTCACACGGCAAACACTAACACAGACTGAAGGGAAATGGAACTAATAACATTGGAGCAATGCTTAAAAGTTTCAGAAATGTTACCTGTGGGTAATGTTTGCAGCCCACATTGATATACACACTTTCACACACCACTTGTTTAATAAATCAAAGTTAAAACAAAACAAAAAAAACGACATACTTTTTCAGACTAAAATAATTTTATTCATATTTTTTAACTACAGATCTGACATCAAACTGCAGCAACCAGGAATCACACGATTTGCCAATGTGGTGAAGTTCAGGACGAGCTGAAACTGGCTAGCATACCTGAGGCAGCTGTTTCACTGTGGCGCCTGGATTCTTCCCTCTCAGACACCAGACAGGTTCCCTTCATCCTTTTCCCACCCATTTAACGTATTCTCCTCTGCATATCTTTCTGTTGCCATTCATGGGAGAATCATTCCATGCTCTATGAGCGGCTGGGATCATAGCCCAATCAGTCCTGCAGTCTAGCATTCCAGCACTGTCTGGCTGTGTGATCATCATCACACACTGGTCAAGGCCTGAAGGCTTTGCTAGAGAAACAAATGTCATCACTCTTATCTCTCATTTCTGATATCTAATAGAGATTAGCTAAACCATGTATTGTCATAGCAACAAGGGAAAGTGACAGTTGTGCGATAAGCATCTTTTCTTTAGTGCCACACAGGACTTTATTCTATCCTTAAAGCTCCATCAACAGGCAGTTTCCAATCTAACTTACCTGAAGTACAAACAATAGTTGCCCTCTCGTTACAAGTGTTCACATTTATTCAGCTTGAAATGCAATCATTTTACATCTGTTATCACTGTGAGAAAAGTGAAGCTTCCTAAAGAGGGGCCCATATTTGGCAGCCATTGCAAGAGATAATTATGCATGTATATTAATGTGTCTCTGTGTGTGTCTGTTTAAAAATGTATATACATATAGATGTAAGAAGATCTACAGTACAGGTAAAAAGCCATTTTTCTAGAAAGAACACAATAAGCACGTGGTTAGGCAAACAAACTTTGGGTGTCATAAATGCCATACATGCAAAGCCTGCGACTTTGTACTTCCAAACAAAACCTTTACCAACTGGAATAATACCCTAACCCACCACCTAAAACACTTTATAAACTGCAAACGTGTAAGGCAGGCCTGCACAACTCCAGTCCTCAAGGGCCGCAAACAGGCCACATTTTCAGGCTATCCTTACTTCAGCACACTTGAGCCTTACTTGAGCTAGCAGTGCTGAAGTAGGGATATCCTGAAAACATGACCTGTTTGCGGCCCTCGAGGACTGGAGTTGTGCAGGCCTGGTGTAAGGGTTATTTACCTTGTCACCTGCATTTGAGGACAAAGTTATGTGGGTAAAACTTGCAGAGAGTTCAGGAGAAGAATCTTAGAACACATGGGTTCTATACGCAACAGCATAGACACCTCTCTCTCACGCCATGTGCGGGAAAAACATGGGGGTGAGCCTAAATGCATCTATTTTCAGGGCATTTACCATATACCCCAAAGTATTTGGAAGGGGAACTGGATAAACTTCTCCTACTAAGAGAAGCAAGATGGATCTAAACCCTGCACACACTGTCTCCGAATGGCATCAATGAGGAGTTTGTGTACACCCCCTTCCTGCAAGGGAACAAAATCATAACATCCTAGCAATTTGATGGGGCACTGGACCATCAGTACTGGCAACCAGTCTGCCCTTCTCCTGGCAGTATACCTTGGTAAGAACAGGCCTGCCAGGATTAATTATGGGGTTTCCCCACTCACAGCAGCTGCAGTGAGTCACAGGGGAGGAGGTGGGTTTATGCCTGTGTGTAGCCAATCAGGGGTTCAGACATGGTACGTTTTCCCCCTGTATTTAAGGGGCTGCACTGCTAAATGTAGGCAGTGCCTCTACCTTCTTGAGAGAGGCCAGTCTACCCATAACAGTTGTGCAGGGCTCTGCCAATCTGTATTCCCTCCCTTAGTGGAGTGGAAGGGGGACTATATCCCTTACTCCACCAGGGAGTAAGGGAAGAGCAAGGACTGCTTCAGGGCCCCTTGGCCTGGAGTGGAGGTCCAGGGTACATCCTGAGGGTGAAGCCCCAAGAACTGCTGCACCACGGTGTGAACTGTCTATGCTGACCATCTGCAGTGTAAGAATAAAGTGTGATCCTGTTCAAGTATACCTTCCTGCCTTAGACTGCAATCTATCAGGGGGGATTGGAAGTGAGTTCTCCTGAAGGGATTGTCTCCAAATCCCTGGGGCCTGCAAGAGATGGCGGTGCTGTCACTGTCAGTATGAATCAGTTACTACCCCAGAAGCCTGGGGTCTCCCCTACAACAACGTGAGAAGCTCAGATATACTGTGAGCCAGCAAGTAGGCACCACACCATCCTGTGTAGCATTGAAGTCTCCCAGAGGGGATGGGGGGGTTGGGGCACATAGGCAGCAGCATAACCCCTTCCCCTTCCCACATCTTGCTTACGCATTGGCGTTCCTAGCGTTGCCTAGGCAACAAAATACTTTAAAGGGGCAGTCCTGGACACCTAACATGCCCACCCCCCCATCCCCCCAGAAAAAGGCAACACTTCATTCGCCGAAAGATACATCGGGTCTTGCAGACGAGCTGTACTGCGATCATATATGGTGATATTCGAGCAGGGGCTAGCTTTCCTAATATTCACAATTTCCACAGCAGTAGCAAACACGCATTCTGCGCTAGCAATTGCTTTAGCACTAAGCTGGTGTGGAGAGGAGTGACCCCACTATCTCCCTGTGAGTTTACTGAATCTTACATAATTAGTTTACCTTTTAAAACTGTTGTACATTAAACGTAGTACTTGCTCTAACTAGTTGACTTCATTTCTGGTAGGCCGTATGGCAACACACAGCGTTGGCTATTAAGGACTTTCTGGCATTTATCCATTCTTGAAAAAGAGACCCTTTTCAGGGATCTATTTCACACAAACACGAGGTACTACTAGCGTTTTGTACACTTTACTTTACACGTAGACCACTATATCAACATTGCACTAATAGCCATTAGAATCCAGACCTTGAAAACACTCATGGATCCTTAGTGCTGCATACATAACAAGGTTAAGAAACGGAATATTCCAATTCCCAATTATCCAATCAACGAACGGATTCAATGTTTCCCTTGTGGAGTAATTGAATTGTAATTAGCGGAGTTCTACTAATACTAAAAGTGCACCACAACATACATTTTGAATTTATACTCACTGGCAGAATCAAAAGAGCACTGGAATTTCTCCCTCTAATAGTGCGGGTAAAACAAACAGAGTACACATTAGATGTCCACAAGAAAGGTCCACGACATCAGGGCAGCAGTCGAACAAACAGATACACTGTTAGCTGGATAATTTGTGGACATATGCTTGCCGAACACTAAGCGCAGCACAAGACACAATCAGGCTCAGTTTCTGTCCTCTGTAGATGGTACTACACAAACATAAGGGACACACAATACACTTAGTATTTTTTTCACCAGGAAGGAGTAGATAGATGAACAGAGGTTACCGCGATAAGGGCAGCAATAAATGTATTTGTGTGCCGCCGACGCAGGCTATACCTACAGAATGAGTCATTGCGACACTGCACTCCGATTAACATACATACTTCCAACACCTTCTAATCTCTCCGTGCCCAGCACTGAGACATACATATAGATCAATCTGTGTTGTATACACCAATACTAAGACTATATATGCATATATACATGTGATAGCCTCACATTAAACAGTATGACATCTCCCCCTTTCTCCTCCCTAGACTTCCACATAATTCCTGTGTACAAGAACATGTAAACTTTCGCTAATCTTTGTATCATAATTACATACTACCGGTATATTGTTTCAAACAGAGTCACAAGGAGTTCTTCTGATCTCACAGGAGTCTCCTGCTGAATTATCAGGACAATATACACCATCACAGAGCACTTTGATGTTCTGTTTTAGCATAAGTTTTAAAGCATTCATCCTCTCTTACTGGGGTGCACCAACTAGGGATTTCTTTTTCTTAGTACCCCTGTGTACTTTTTGCTGTACCAATCACCTCCCAGGTAGTACACAGTATCTATTTGTGTTTGAGCGAGGTTCCTCTCTATCTATATACATACAGATGTAATAAGACTTACTCTCCATGGTTGCGAAGAAAAATGTGGATGAATGCGTCCCGATCGTGGCTTTCCCAATGGCCAGAAGGACAGTAAGACTTGTGGCCTAGAAGGATTAATGCTGCAGTTTCCATGCTTTTGAACGGGACCCCGAGGTGTTTAATCCTGCACTTGATGGGCCATGAGCAGGGGAGACAAATACAGCTGCTCAACTTTCAGAGAAGCAGCACACTCTCACTTTTTATAATTACTTTTGTACATACAGTAGATTTGAAGTAGAGTGTCTATGGAGCTGAACCCTAGTATCTCCTGCAAGTTTAAATCTCCTGTGTCATGGCCCATGTGACTGAGACATTTTTTTTTTTTTTCAACTTTGTCTTTATTTGATTTTTGTGCATACATTCATGAGCATACAGGATGTTGTAAACTGTTCATAGTATACACCAATCTATCTGTGACAAACAACATAAAACAAACACATGATGGGGAGACAACAGGACAAGACTTTGACATACCGAAGACAACAAAGGAGAGAAAGGGGGAGGGGAAGGCAGGGAGGGAAGGGGGGGAGTAAAGGATCGGCCAGGAATAATCACTTTTATCGAGTCCTCTAGTACTGTGCTTCTTTACTGCTAGGGTATTGCCCATCACCACCTCCCAGAATTCTCAGGAGTAGTTCCACTTCGACTTTCTGTTTGTATTGGTTTAGTGTATCACTAAGCCCCGGGGGAGTCCCTTCCGTCCGTCAAATCCAGCTTCCCGCCATCCATCCAAGGAGAACTCACCTAAATCTATTAAAGCCATAATGAGGCACCATTCACCCCCTGAATATCAGTCTGGGCCAGCCATAGTGACCAGACCTTTTTGAATTTATCGCCCGAATCGTTAACTAAACTCGTTAACTTCTCCATTCGGCATATGAACCAAATTCTGTTTCTGATTTTATCTATAGAAGGAATCGCATTATGATTCCACAATGCTGCGGTCTCGCACCTCATAGCTGTAGCAAAGTGTGCTATCAGCCTGTTACCCGTTCTAGATACATCATTTGTTGGTTTGCCTAATAAAAATAACCATGGGTCCAGCTGAATTTTGAGCCCCAAGAAGATCCGCTCCAGCCAATCACGGAATTGGGTCCAGACAGGCACTATTTTCGGGCAAGACCACAGCATGTGAACCAAGTCCCCCTGTTCCCCGCATTGCCTAGGGCAAAGCGGGGAAGAGCCCGGGACGAATTTTGCCAATCTAACTGGGGTGAGGTACCAGCGTAACAACACCTTATATGAGTTCTCCTTTAATGTCGAACAAATGGAGCTACTAGCTGCGGCTTTAAACACCGCAGACCAGTCCTCATCCTCTAATGTGCTTTGTAGATCCTCCTCCCACTGAACCATAAAACGGGGTTTGGCTGTCTTGTCCGAGTCAGTATTAACCACCCCTCTGTATATGGCAGAGATCAGTCCCCGCGTGTCTGCACCACGCACGCAGAGCTGTTCAAAATTCGTTAACGGTGGCCTCACCGGGTGTGCGTTATAGTATGCCCGAACCTGGAGGTACCTCATGAATTCAGTATTGGGTATGTCTGTTTCCGACTGTAATAGCTCACAGGACTTAATCTTTCCACTACCCTCCAGGTCCTTCAATCGCCTAATCCCCAATTTGCGCCATAACGGAAAGCTCTTGTCTGCCAACCCAGGAGCAAAATCCGGATTGCCGTATAAAGGTGCCATAAGGGTGTGTTTGGAGGTTATCGAGCGATTACCTTTCGCAGCCCCCCAAACCGAGAGTGAGTTGAGCACAGAGGTCAGCGGAACGAGAATATCCTTCACCCGTGTCTTCGGGTACCAGATTAGGTCCTTGAGCTCAAGCGGGGCACACATCTCCCTTTCCAACGCCACCCACCGCCTGAGCTCCGGATCTCCATGCCACTGCGTAATTTGGCACAACTGCGCCGCTTTGTAGTAGGATATGACGCTCGGAACTGCTAGACCACCAGCCTCCTTAGCTTTCTGCATTAATTTCACTTTAATCCGTGGTTTTTTACCGTTCCAAATAAATTGTGAGATTGACTTTTGAAGCCCTGTAATGTCTGCTCGAACCACGGCTATAGGGAGAGTTTGGAACAGATATAGAATCCGGGGAAGGACATTCATCTTGACACTGTAAATTCTCCCCAACCAAGAGATACCATATGCCTTCCAGTCCTGTAGCTCTTTTTTGAGAGTCCTCAACAAACTGGGATAATTAGCCTGATATAAGGAGCCTACTTTTTTCGTGATATGCACTCCTAAGTATTTCATGGATGTAGGACGCCACTTAAACGCAAAATTGAGTTCTATCAGCTTCTCCATCTCTCTGGGTAAATTAAAGCTTAAGGCCTCAGATTTAGACTGATTAATTTTAAATCCAGAGATCTGGGCAAAACGCTCTAGAAGCTCGAACAGATTAGGTAGCGAGGTGAGCGGCTTAGTGAGAGTTAGAATTATGTCATCTGCGTACAAAGCCACTTTGTGCTCCTGAGAGTGTATTTGTACCCCAGAGATATCAGCGTTGTTCCGAATTTGAGCTGCAAGAGGCTCGATGCATAAGGCGAATAACAGGGGTGAGAGCGGGCATCCCTGTCTCGTGCCGCTTTTAATTGGGAATAAGTCCGAAGTGAACCCCTGGTGGACCACCTTAGCTGCTGGTGCAACATACAATGCTTTTACTGCTTGCCGGAATATGCCTCCAAACCCAAATGCTCCTAACGTGGATTCCAGGTATGGCCAGTCAATCCTGTCAAAGGCCTTCTCCGCATCTAGGCTTAAGGCTACACTTCGGATCTCGTTGGTTCCTATAAAGTCTATGATGTCCACAATCCTTCTAGTATTGTCGGCCGCTTGTCTATTGGTAATGAAGCCAACTTGATCCGGATGGATTAGCCTCGGCAGGATGACACTTAATCTATTGGCCAGTAGTTTAGAGTAGATTTTAACATCTGTGTTAATTAATGATATTGGCCGATAGCTTTGACAATTTGTGGGATCTTTATCCCCTTTATGAATTACTGAAATTGACGCCTGGAGCATCTGTTCCGTGAAAGGCTCTCCTGCTAACACTCCATTAAACAGCTGGAGCATATGTGGAGCTAAGACTCCGATAAATTTTTTATAATACAGATTGGAGAACCCGTCCGGGCCCGGGGCTTTTGACGCCTTTAGGTTTTTTACTACCGCTGCTAATTCCTCCCCTGTGAAGTCGCTTTGTATTGCCTCTCGTTCTAATCTGGTCAGTTGTGGCAGGGCTGCGTCTGCTAAGAATTTCCGCAGTTTACTGCTTGTCTTAGCGTTGTGAACCACCTTCTCCCCATTGTATAGCTGTGCGTAAAATTTCGCGAACTCCCCCACTATAACTTTGGGATTAGAGGAGACCTGCCCCTCTGCTGTCTTAATCGAATGGATATTAAAATTTGGTTTCCGGTTGCGGAGTCTGGTGGTTAGCATAGTGTCCGGTTTATTAGCTTTCTCGTAAAACTTCCTCTGTGTCCAACTCATGTCCTTCTCAGCTCTGGAGGTGAGAAGGAGATTTAGTTCGATCCTAACATCCTTCAACTCCTTCAATATGTTAACTCTACCTGTCCGGTTATGTAGTATAGAGAGCTCGTGTAACCTTTGAGTTAATTTGGCCTCCTTTTTTTCCTACCTGCTGCTATCCCAATTAGAACCCCCCGTATTGTGGCCTTGTGAGCCTCCCACAACATAGCATGAGATTCAACACTGCCTTTGTTTGTCCGAAAGTAGTGTGAAATTTCGGCTTTGACTTGTTTCTGTATATCCGGTATTTTAATTATAAATTCGTTTAGCTTCCAGTTTGCTCCCGGTTTAACATACCCAATTTGACTGCATCTTAGCTCTATTGATGCATGATCCGACCATGTAATATCATGTATGTTTGTGTCGGAGATCTGTGGGACCATTCTACCAGATACAAAGAAGTGGTCAATCCTACTGTAGCTGTCATGGGGATGGGAATAGAAGGAGTAGCTACGGTCTCCTTGGTGTTGCTCTCTCCATATGTCTACCAGACCAAGTTGTTTTAGTCCCTTTAATAGTGGGATATTTCCCTCCCTCCTCACAGGTTGCTGAGACGAAGAGCGATCAACTCTCGGGTCCATGACTGTATTGAAGTCTCCACCTAAGACTATGTGTCCCTCTGCCCACTGCTGTAGCTTCTGGAAAAATGTGTCAAAGAAGTGAAGTTGCCCTTCGCTAGGTGCATACACACAGGCCAATGTTATTCTTGACTGCTTGAGGAGTCCTACTAGAACAATGAATCGACCCTTAGGATCTCTTTTAATCTTTTCAACCTGGAAGGGGGTCTTATTATGTATCAGGATAGCTACGCCTTTTTTTTTCTCCCCTGAAGATAGGAATATCTGTCGGTAGTGTGAGTTTAGGAATTTTGGCCTGTTTCTTGAACTAAAGTGGGTTTCTTGCAGAAATACTACATCTGCCCTTCTCCTTTTAAACTCCGCAAAGGCGACCCTCCTCTTATGTGGACAATTGAGCCCCTTAGCATTCTGTGATAGAAAAGTTACCGCCATCCTATAATGTGGTGTGTGCATAGCAGTAGTTTATATTCAATCTTACGCTTACCCAAATCCAAGATCCCTTGGCGGACTTGCGAGTTGTAGTGCTGACATCTGTAGGACTCCTCCTGCCTTTCACCTTTTGGAGCTGGGGTGAGGAAGGGATAAAACATGAGGGAAGAACACATAAACAAATCACATAGAAAAACAGAAAGAACCATGTTTGTCTCGTTGGACCTCTGGTTCATTGCCCGGTATAGATCTTCTCTCTCTGGACCCCCCTCCCTCCTGGTCCAGTTCCATGGCCCACTGTCACGGCCATGAATATCCGGGTCTTTTCCAGGGAAACAGTCCAAGCCCACCTCCCTGGTAACGACGCACATGCCTGCAGGTAGAGTGGCCACCCGCCCCCCTCCCGCCGGCCTTTAAAGGTAACCAAAACCTAATTACTATCTTTTAATCTATCCCCAACTTAATCTATAACTATCCCTGTATGCCCTCCCACTCCCTCCCTAACTACCCCTGTTAATCGGAAACTATGTACCCTTGACCGTCTTTACTCCCCCTTTCGCCTTATGTAGATAGACGATCCCCTTAGCCTGGGCCCCCTCTCCTTTGTATGGGCTCTATTATATGGCCTCTGTTTTTGTCCCCCTGCCGGCTGGCTATACGTTGCCCGCATCCCCTTAGCCCGGCTCTTCCTGTGCCCATATCTACCTCTCTGCCGTCCATGTTCCACTGTCTCGGTCCATCCCTGACTGCTGTTGCAACCTATGTCTCTCCCCGGCGGCGGAATTCGCGCACCCCCGCCAGGGAGGACCGTTTCCTTTCTGGGTCTCTTCTGAGGTCCCTCTGACTCCCAGCTTCTTCAAGAAGCTCATCCCCTCCGACGAGTGTTTGAGCACATGTGGTCGGCCATTTTTTATGGCTACTAGGGCAAATGGGAATGCCCACCGGTAGCGGATCTCCCGATCTCTGAGTTCCTTGGTTATATGCCCCACCGCCCTCCTCTTTGCCAGTGTGAGGGGGGATATATCTTGGTACACTGTGAGCGTTATTCCCTCAAATATGATGTGTGGGGTGGCCCGGGCGATCTTGCTCACCTCCTCCTTAATTGAGAAATAATGGAGTCTCAGGATAACATCTCTAGGGGGGTTTGACGGCAGCGGTCGTGATCTCAGCGCCCTATGGCACCTATCCATCCTCAGGTCTGTCTCTGACTTGCCTGGGATAATAGATGCCATCCACCGGGTCAACAGGGCCTCCGGGTCCAGAATTTCCTCAGGGATGCCCCGGACCCTCAGATTGTTCCTCCTATCCCTATTTTCGCTATCCTCTTGGCGGGACTCCATATCTGTTAATCTATCTTGGAGCTTGGAGCTTTCCTCCATTTGCTCCTCAAGTTCATTAGTTCGCGTGCCGATTTGTAAGATATCTTTCCGTAGCCCCTCCACTTCTCCCCTGAAAAATGCTTTCAAGTCCACGAGCAAGCGGGAAATCTCTTTTTTTATTATGCGGGACTGACCCGCTGCAGCTGCGGCCCCCTCCATATCGTGTGCCGAATCCGAGTCAGACATAGCCGACATCTCTGCTGCTCCGGCTTTACCCTGGCTGGTGAAGTAGGCCCTCACATCGGATTTTCGCCGGGTCTTTTGTCTAGTCGCTGCCATCACCTCCTCTGGTTTCAGAATGTTATCTGGGGTGTGTCAGATGTTGCTGGCGCTAGTTTTAAAATGTCCAGGTTTGTTTTTTTATTGTTTATTTGCTAATATCTGCCGGCGGTTGGAGGAGCTGTGCAGTTACACTTCCATCTCCAACCTGCCGCGCATGCGCATCGGACGTGACTGAGACATTTAAACAACATTGAGATACTGGCACCACCTATGGAGGTCTAAACAACACGAAGCAGGTGTCCCCTGTCCTGAAATAAATGGAGTTCTGCTCCGGAGACCACGTGCTTCATACCTATGTACAGTACAAACAAATAATATGGTTTATGTTTTTCAGATTTAAATCCTCTGGTGCCGCACAGGATGAGGAGGATGATGGCCTTCATCCTGGCAAGGGTAAGCAGCAGATTTATTTATTTAAGGTGTCAATTGATTGCCAATGTGGGTACAGGCATCTGTGCCCACGTTGAGGGCATAGTTAGCCACAGTGACAATCAATGGATTAAATGGCTAGTGTTGTGTTCTTATTTTATTGTAATGTAATGTGCATTTTATTTTAATGTAATATATAATTTATTGTAATGTAGGGCAGTAAGTCTTGCTACATCTGTATACTGACTTACCAAGTGGTCAAATGTGGCTTAAAACTAACATATATGTGTGCATGGAGAGAGGGAAAGGAGGAGAGAGAGAGGGGAGGCGAGAGAGCGCTGGTTTTGTTTACAGTTCTGCTACGGTTTTAAAGCACCAAGACTGTGATAAATAACATTCCTGATTTATATTAAAAACACATTGTCTCCCTATGTGTTATTTGCCATAAGGTAAATAAGTTACCAATCTGATGCATTTAGACAGGTTTTAAGCAAACACCTATTCATTTGTAGTGGGCGAATCATTTAAAAGTGAGTACACAGTGCTTATGTTCATTTTGTTGAGAGAGAATATGACTTTTTTGGTGTGATACCATTGTATCTGTTTATTATTATTGTTAGTGGATATGCAATGCGGGGTGCCGTGGACTAAAGAGGACCCAATCCCTCTCAAATACAATACACAAGACTGAAAAATCCAGCACTCCATATATAAAGAAATCAAATCTCTGGTATATAACCAATAAGGTAAATTTAATATATGCACAAATGAATCAAAAACAAACAATGCCACACATAGAAAGCTGTAAACACATAGTTAGAACTATATACAGGGTGTGTGAGGGAGAATTGTGGAATGAAAGGGAGGAGAGAGAGGAGGTGGAAAATGGGGGGGCAAGACAACAAAAAAGTGGGTCTAGAGGAAAGTACAGGGGGGCAACGTTTCAGGGATTACCCCTTCGCCAGGCCCGTTCCCCTCAGTCCTGGGATTTTACTTGCTGTTTGCATATTGCATTTATTCTCATTGCATTTTTTCTCATACTATTATTATACCCAGGTTGAGTGGAGGATTTATTTGTTGTTTGGTTTTGTGATACTGCCTTTTTATCTACACATTATAGTACTCAGAAGTGGAGGATTTACTTGCTTTTATTTGGGGCCTGTTCATGGTTTTGTGGGTTGTGGGGCCAGGGAAGTACCCTCTTGTCCCCCAGGACTGAGGGGAACGAGCCTCACGAAGGGGTAATCCCCGAAACGTTGCCCCCCTGTACTCCCCTCTAGACCCACTTTTTTGTTGTCGTGCCCCCCTATTTTCCACCCCCCCTCTCTCCTCCCTTTCGTTCCACGTTTCTCCCTCACACACCCTGAATATAGCTCTACCTATGTGTTTACAGCTTTCTATGTGTGGCATTGTTTGTTTTTGATTCATTTGTGCATATATTAAATTTACCTTATTGGTTATATACCAGTGATTTGATTTCTTTATATAAGGAGTGCTGGAATTTCAGTATTTTGACTTTTTTGGGATCCTCCAATGACCACGTAAAGTTATAGTAAGAACATCCGATGTGTAACTGTCCCAGGTCACATTCAATAATAGACAAAACTATTGAAAAGAGTCCATATTCATGGCATTTTAACTGCTTATTATAATTTTGTACGTGTGAACAGATGTACAGGGTATCAGGGAGGAGATCTACCTTCGTTAGATACTAATGACCTCTTCTGCTGACCCAGATGACTTGCCTACTAATTGTTTAGCTGCAATCTATGCACAAACAGGACAATCACTGCTTTATTTATACTATACTGTATTATTACTGTAAGTTACATTGTATTGCAGATGGACAGCTTACTAAATCAACCTGGCAAATCAACCTGGCAAACCAATAACCGGCTTATTAGATGGGTCTCTTAAATTCTATTGTGTGCAGAAGAAAGGTGGCACAATCTTGTATGGCGTATGCCACTTGCTTTTGAGAAAGGCCCTTGAGGCCAAAACGTCAACCACTGGCTTTTATTAAATCACTTTTACAGCAGAAATCCGTAGTGCTTAGGTTCTTCCTTTCATACATGAAACTGGGGGCACCACGCAGAGATTCCTGAACCAGGAGCACCGGTATTTGTATCAACCTCTGAATTTATTTTGGGGTGTGCAGCATTATCCTCCAAACTGCAGAAGAAAGGTATTCAGGATCCACAGTGCTAAATGTATATTTCTTGAAAGTAAGAGGTCAAATTCAATGTCATACTGGAACAGGAACTTCAGTTTAATGGCAGTTATATGTGTGAAGGGCTTTGATAAAACAAGACATAGATTATTATTATTATTATTATTATTATTATTATTATTATTATTATTATTATTATTAATATTATTATTATTATTATTATTATTATTATTATTATTATTGCTTTACAAATGATAACAAATATGTAATGAAACACACATTTGTCAAGTAAAAGATCAGAAGAAATTAAAATGTGGTGCTGTTTATTGTTTTATTGATTTACTCTTTAGATACTGCCCATCTTCACAAGAGACTGCACAGAATTAGCTGAACCAATAGTAAGAGCTTTGTGTCCAGTTACATAATCTGTTGACAGGAAAGATCAATTATTTGTGGTCATAAACTTTTAATTTTGACAAAGACCACACTCAGCAGCGGATTAGGAGCATTTAATAACCCAATTAATAAGCTGTAGACAATGGTAACTTGTCAAATTTGGTGCAGGTAAAACTTCTTCAGCTATTAGTCATCCAGGAAACATCTTTCATTCTTGCATATCAAATTTAATCTGGTACCTGGTGTATGCATCTTTCATTTGTCTGCCTACAGACATTATTTTAACATCCAGCGCCACAGTAAGCATTTTAATCTAGAGCATAGCTAGGTACAGACACATATTATATATATATATATATATATATATACATATATATATATATATATATATATATATATACACACGCGCGCGCACACAGACACACAGACACACATATATATTATATTTTAAAAAACACCCGATTGTTGAGCATTACCACACGTGCAGTATATCCATATACTAGTCTGTTGGCCTTTTTTCATTCAGCAGATCTATCTGTCATGAAGAATTTAAGTTTCATATTTTCATCTGTCAGTTGTGAAAAGGTCTGTCAGCTCGGGCTTACTATACAGTTTGCCAAAGAGCGTATAGCCCACAATGACATTACTATCTTATGTTTGTGCTACCAGATAATCCCTCACTTTCTTCCTCAGCAGTATAGTTATGATCAGGCTTAAGTTGCATATTTTGTTTTTATCAAGATTTTGCTGATAAATGCTATCAGCAGGAGAGAAATGAAACCCACTGGCTGCAGCTCCTATTACAAGGGTTGATCATGGTTTGAGATCTTTTTTTTTTACATGATATGGAAGCAGTATTCATATTCAATTGTTTAATATCTATATTCATGGGAACCAAATACAGTTAATTATATGAAGGTTTTTTTTTTTAACTTCATAGCAACCCTCATATGGGTAGATATTTTAGAAAAACAAACATTTGTAAGATATGTTGATATTCTTTGCAGAGGAAAATTACTGAATGCAATGTCTTATTCCCATTTTTCTATTGTTACAGTAGAGATTTAACACAGGACTGGTTACTAACTGTGATGATTCTGGTGTTCATGTTTCAAGGATTTAAGATATTGCATATTTGTGCGTAAATGGCAGAATTCACAAAGAATTTCTCAAGCATTAAAATGTCAAAGTACATTGCAAGTGTCAGATTGTATCTTTATTTCTTCCGTTTCTTTTAAACCTCTCTCTAATGCAGGAGTGGCCAACTCCAGTCATCAAGGGCCACCAACAGGTCAGGTTTTAGGATATCCTTGCTTTAGCACAGGTGGCTCAATAAGTGGCTCAGTCAAAGACTGACTGTGCTGAAGCAGAGATATCCTAAAAACCTGACCTGTTGGTGGCCCTTGAGATTTGCTCTAATGTCTCTTAATATAGATACTATGAATAGGTCACAAACACCAGTTGGTTTGTAGAGTTGAGAGTGACGAGACAGATACACACATTTTAGATGAAAATAAAAATATGTCTAGTGATATTGACAAAAGAGGAGCGTTGGGAAGTTGGTGAGATGGTGGTGGTCATGGCAAGAAAGGACTATTATTAATGTATTTATTTATTTGTAAAATGTTTCACCAGGAAATACATTGAGAGTTACCTCTCATTTTCAAACATGTCCTGAGCACAGAGGTATGATGACAGATACATGGTTACAAATACATGGTTACATTAAATGAACAGAGGTTATACAGTGCATTCAATTTACAGATAGTTCATGGCCAGTTGGAGATAATATGTGATTATTATTGGTGTGTGTAACAGTTACAGACAAGATTAAAATGTGAGACAGCTGAAATCTTGAAATTGCTTAAACTTGAGGCGGCTTTGAGAGTCTCTGGCAGGTTGTTCCAGACGTGAGGTTCACGGTAAGAGAAAGGAGCGACCAGATGATTCTTTGTTGAACCATGGGACCGTGAGCAGTCTTTTGGAGTCAGATCTCAGGCAATAAGTGCTGCGTGTGGTAGGGGTGAGGAGCTAGTTCAGATAGGCGGGTAGCTTGCCCAGAAAGTATTTAAAGGCAAGACAGGAAATATATACTTTGTGTTTCTTGACTCGAGAAAGCCAATCTAGTGTTATGGAGAGGGGCCCTAGAAAAAGGACTAGGAAAACATACTGCTAGCTATAACTATGTCTGATGGAAGGGTCAGAGACGTATTCCTCAGCAAAACATTCAGGGATGGCAACGGCAAAATCCTGAGGAAGTGGAGGGGATGGCTGAGGGAAGGAGTGAGTCAGAGATGGAGGAGGTAGATGATGATGCTGATGATGAGCATGGTGTTCGAAGAGTGTGTGGTACATACTGTAAACTGCATAAGCAGGGGCGTGAAGCTACTGTAATGGTAGTGAAGGAGATGATGAAATCCGTGGTGTTACCACAACTGATAGTGGTGTTTGGTGGTAGCAGAAGTGAAGAAAGTGATGATGATTAAGATAGCCAATCACTCTGTGAGCAGTAGGCAGCCATGGCCACCACAACTAGCAGCATTAGTGGTGCAGCGAAAAGGAGAATTGATATTCCTATATATTTTCTATTTCAAAGTAAAAAAAACACGCACACGCCCACCCCTACCACCATCTTAAGAAATAGCATGCGCTGTTGGGCAACAGTGGCCATTGCCACACCATTTGTCTTTATCAAGAGTGTATGGCCCTAGTAGTGGCACTGGGAGAGGGGGGTGGGGAGATCTTCTTAGCCTCAGCAGCAGAAAACAGTATTACACAACATAAAACTGTTGAGGAGGAGGGAAAGAATCATGTTGGTGATGGTGATAAGGAAGAATATTTATTGGTTGTTGCTGGTGCAGCAGAGATAGCGTAAGCATTTAGTTGCTATAGCAATGGCGCATGGCACCGGTGGCATCCCTAGTTAGATACCAGTATGCAGTACCGAGCACCACAACATGTCCCTTTTCTGTGATGTGGTAAGGAATTATTTGCAGACCTCTGCTATGCTATTTTGACATACAAGTACCTAATGACATTAATGGGTACAACAAAATAACTGATTTATTTGTGTACACCAATTTGGGTATGTGTGTTTTTTAAATTCAATGCTGTATTTGTTTGCATAGTAAATAGGTAACAGGCCCTTATGGTATAAAAGGGGTATTCGTATAGGTTGTTGTTGGGCATGCTAGGGTAAGCACTCTATTAATTCCTTTGAGACCAGCTAACAATGGGTTATCTATGGTGTGATGGCCATATAGAGGTTAACATGGCCTTGATAGGTTTTTTTTGTGTGTATGTTACATTTAGGCTTTTTGGTTCCATAACGGCTTACATAGCATTGCCATGTTTTGCAATAACGGCCACACGCATGTAACAATTTATGCTTGTGCCATGGCATAGGAGAGAAATCACAATTATTCATAACACAGACTTCCTCCATGTTCATCTGACATCTGTATGCAGATTAGTTACGGTTAAGGGCATGCACTATTTTTAAAACATAGCCTCAGAATGTTACCCAATGAACTGTATCAAATGAAATCTAAATTAAAATAAATGGGATATCGCTATTTACTTCCCAGGTCTCAGGAGATATTCATCTTTAATTTGTGATCTCATTTATGACATTAGAATGCAGTGAGATTCATTAACTAATTGACATTACTAATTGCCCTGTGTTCTACTTCTTTTGGAAAAGCACAAACCATTCCTCTTCCCTCCTTCATCTTTATATAATCTTTCAGGCTACAGTAGCAAGCAAAATTAAAAGTCTGTGCTGTTCCAGAACAAGCAGTAGCAACCATGAAGTGGTGAGGTTTGTGTTTTTAATGAATGCCTTTTATCCTCTTTTATCTCCATGATTAGAAACATTCTGTATCTGGTGCTTGTTTATACTAACATAGCATACATGATGACCAATATGCTGTTTGTTTTCCGGGAGGCTTGCCACCTAGCAACATCTGGTTGGAGTAAGCATGCCTCCCAGAGAGGTGCCACCACAGCTTTTTTTCAAGTGGAACACATTTCCTGTACCTTTTTGCATAGGCCACGTGGTACATTTTATAGCATTATTGTAATCATCTTTTTTTTTTTTTTTAAACTTATTGTTATATGTTTTATAAAACAATTAGAATGCAATAGTTAATATTTACAAAAATAAGAGCATAGATTTGAAACGATTTTGAAATGTGAATAAATTTGTATTTTATTATGCATGTCCCAGAATAATTTCCTCCCGGTCCCAAGCTCACGTCAGAGTTCCCTCACTTTGTTTTCTAGAAAAAAGCACTGGGTACCACCAAAGAAAAATTCACGTGCATGCACCTGTGATCGTGTCATTGCATGCACACATGCGCACATTAGCGTGAGCTCACACAGACATAGGCAGATTTATTTTCAGTATGAAATCATGGAGTGCAGTTTTTGCAGCTGCCACAGATTTCTTAGGGGTTACACCTACAAATCCCTGCATGTCTTCCCCCCAAAAATAAACACGTATTAGTAGGGTGTACTCATCTTCAGAGAAAGAGGAACACAATCATTTTAGGAGAACTCTTCTTCCTCCTCAAAATCCACTTCAAACGCCTTTATAAAATACACCCCAAATCTCATTTTAGTGATGGGCGCCAAAAGCATTTTATTTCCAGTTCGTAAATTCTTCTATTAAGACAATACCTAATTCCTACCCTATAGAAGACTCATTTGAGTACCTTTGATTCCTCCCACATGCCAGACTTGGAGTGGCTTGGGGGAACAAGAAATTGGACTGGACTGGAAATTGGAGGAGGTGGTTGTGACGGTGAGGGGGTACCCAGGCCAATAATAAAGGTATAATGGTGCCCCTGAGCCATATTGGGGAGTTTGAAGTGTCAGCTCTACAACCCGGTTATGACATGTGCACTTATTTCAATAAAGATGTATGTGTGTGTTTTACTCTTCCAGGAGTGCTAACCAGCGGAGATTCACAGGGCATGAGTTTCAGGGATGATTTTACGGTAAAATGTTGTCAGGGCGTGTTTGGGTAGAAGGGGCCAGACTTGCTGGTTACCCCGAAACATGTACCGAGGAATCCTACCAGATCCCTGGAGGCATGAAGACACAGACCACCGGACAAAATCCTCCCTAGGAAGCAGTTAGCGGCTCATTGCCAGATCTCCCTGCTTCAGCACAGACCAGAACAGGAAGACCGGGCAGGGGGAAATCACATTCCAGGGTCCCCCGGTATATGCCCAAACCCCCAGAACCCAATGTAGGGGTTCGTGTCTCTCCCACCAGGTATAAGGTAGTGAGAGTAAAAATGTTTTTAAAGTTCAGCGCTTGAGGAATAAAAGCGTCTGTTTGCTAACTTTTGTTAGAAATTTCCTAGCGCTCTGAAACTTACTATGCGTGTAGTTCAGAGAGGAACAGTAAAACGACCATAGCGTAATTTTTATAACTTTTTCTAAAAATTGATGAATGAAAGTCCCCCTCAAATAGTGTATTAAACATGATATGTATATTTGGGCTTTCATTCAGACCACCGGGGACTGGGAAACACTCATTTATTGTAGCCGCCACTTAGTATGCATCTAGTGACTCACTAAATGAGCTGAGGATGTGCAGCTACGGACTTCTAAGGCATCCCGCTGGCTTCGTGCCTCAATGTCTGTAAAGCACGGAGTTGAAAGGGCTCAAGGTGTTAGTCGGGGAGGTGTTCCTCAAGTACCCCCATCCTAGTGGAGAGTCCGGGCAGTTTGGCAAATGGTGGCCAGCCCAGACTTGGTGTCGCCAGGTAGAGAGGGCTGGGTCTCATAAACTAAGAAGCAAAGGTGCTAGGTTGGTGCGTGCTCTTAGCAGAATGAGAAGCCCCCTCTGCCAGGTTTGTGAAGTACTGGCAACTCCAGGATAGGTGGGAAAAGTTATTCCCACGGCGAGATTGGCTGCATTGGTTAGTTATAGGGTTTTGAACCTTATAAAAAACCCTGCGGCCCATCGGGAATCAGAACCATCTTAAGATTCATCCAAGGTTAACATGATTCATCAAAGACTTCGTGAGATCTCCAGATTCCAAGTGTCATTACCATGGTGGCAGAACAAAGTAAACAGCTCCGTCGGAGTACACAGTGGTGGCAACTTGCACCGCTGACCGAGGACAGTTCCAAGCCGTTTCGCGAGTAACTCCCGCTCCTGGGAAAGTGCTCATAAAGACTTTGTTTTTCAAGATTTCATTCTGGAAATCAATTATTTCGTTTGCCCCCATCCCAGTAAGTGTATTTTGAGTGTAATTGTGAAACATTGTGTGTATGGCCATTCGTGAAATAAATTACAATTTATATTATCTCCTTAATCTCCAGTATTAAAAGGTGTTAAATGACCTTGTCTCCTGTAACATTGGTTCACTCTTTAGTTTCTTGTGACAGGTCAAAAAAGCCAGATATAAAGGGCTAGAATCAGCCTTCCGGGGGAAACAACACCCCAACTAAACATAGCTCAGAAGTATTTGACTTAATGAAACTGGCATTTAGAGCTCCCTTAACTAAAGAGGATGTGTTAAGTCCATACTGGCCTTCAAGACATACAGGCCCTGCAAGCTCCTGAGATTGACCATACAGAGTATTCCTTAAATCTGACCAAATGGATTAGTTACTCTGCAATATACAGTACAAGATGATGGATGCAGCAGATCCACCAACACTTATGCAAGATAATGTAAACAAAAAAGAAAACAGCGCAAAAATCTCATAGTGAAGTATGTAATAATTATATTGGTAATTCATACAAAGAAAGTAAGTAATACGCGTACATCAATAAGAATATTTACAAGCATTACATGTTTTGTTCATGTTACCACAGTGCCAAAGACCCCCATTATCCACACCGATCACTCGAACCTGCAGGCTGCAACCGGATAGGCGTCCTGAACCACCTCTTGTTCGGCAATCGGAACATGGCATGTTAGGTGTCTATTTTATGGAAAAAATACACCTCTGTGTTTCTGAGCGCTGCTGTAGGGACCTGCATGCTGACGGCAATTGCCAATTACACTTGCCTATCCTCAGTGGGTACTGATGACATCACCAGTTGAGTCGCTCAGGTGCGTGACTATACTGGATAAGACAGTCAAAGAGTTTGTATTGCCATATGTTGGGCTGACACAGCATGTCTGGTGTCTACAATTGTGCAGAGCTTGCACTCTATATCGACAATCCTACGCGTTTCGCAGTAGAACTACTTCTTCAGGGATATTGATTACACTCCAGTCCAGTACACTCTGACTCCAGTCCATTTTTAGATTATTTGGCTGTTTTTCAATATTTATGATAATCTTTTTATATGTATGTATATCCAGTTGCATTTCATTATTGTATTAGTTTTAGCCAATATTATGTGACTAAATAATTTCTCTACTATTTTTAGAGCTTGTGATTCTTCCAATACATTCAATTTATCTAGTCTATATTGACGGTTTTTATTAGGATTTTATGAACATTGTATTAAAATTGTTATGTATTTTTTTAAATGTAAAAGATATTACCATTCTTGTGAGAGGTAAATAAAGACAGCACTCAGTCCAAGAATCCAAAAAAGATGTATTCAGCATATAGCATAAAGACACTCAATTCGACGTTTCGATCCCGAAGCGGGATCTTTCTCAAGGAGGATACATTTTTAAATGTGTATATGTATATTTCACATTCATTTGTACCGGCTGTGGTCTGTGTGTTGTGATTGGGCGGGCACTCCACCCTGCCGGTTCCAATCACGATCAACCATGGGGTAAATAGGATGTATTATGGAGTGTAATTATTATCCCCGAAAAAGTAGTTCTACAACGAAACGCGCAGGATTGTAGCTATAGAGTGCAAGGTCTGCACAATTGTGGATATGCTGTTTCAGCCCCCAATGCGGCAATACAAACTATTTGACTGTCTTATCCAGAATAGTCGTGCTCCTGAGCGACTCAACTGGTGACGTCATCAGCAGCCGCCGAGGAGAGTCAAGTGTAATCGGCAATTGCCATCAGCGTGCAGGTCCCTACAGCAGCGCTCAGAAACACAGAAGTGTTTTTTTCTCCATAAAATAGACACCTAACACGCCAGGTTCCGATTGCCTGACAAGAGGAAGTCCAGGACACCTATCCGGTTGCAGCCTGCAGGTTCGAGTCATTGGTGTGGATAATGGGGGTCTTTGCCACTGTGGTAACATGTCCAAAACATATAATGCTTGTAAATATTCATATTGATGTACGTGCATTACTTACTTTGTATGAATTACCAATATAATTATTACATACTTCACTATGAGATTTGTGCACTGTTTTCTTTTTTGTTTACACTAGCTTTACAGGATGTTGGCCACCCTTTGTAATCAGCAGCAGTATTTCATTTGTAATCAACACAGGTTTTTTATTTCCTTTTCTTTATGTACTGGTAATCACTACAGTATGTGCTATACACAATAGATTTCTTTGAGCTATTCATCAATCACAGCAAGTATACTACATTCATTTAGAACATAGGTTCACTTAATATTTATTCACTATCACTTATTATCTGGTGCACAGTAATATATATGCTACTACCTTATTAGCGAAATGCATCCCAAACCACAAACATGAATATAATTCTGTGAGTACCACTATAGCCCCACCCCCTCCCAACACTGCTCACAATTTTCAATTTGTCTCAGTATCCGAAGAGGAGATTACACAAGTGCTCCTCAAATTAAAACTAAGCAGCCACTGTGGACTTGACTTTCTGCAATCTAAGATCCTAAGACTTGGTGCCCCAGCCATTGCCAACTAATTGCTTCCACAGTCAACTCTATCCTGTCTGCAGGCCATATCCCTATGATTTGGAAAACTGCTAGAGTTATCCCAATCAATCTTCAAAAGTGAGGACAAAAACACTCTCAAACTACAGGCCAATCTATCTTCTCCCAATACTATCCAAAGTCATGGGAAAATGTGTTCACTCCCAATTAAGCGACTACTATACCAAGACAAATTTCCCTAGCCAATTCCAATCTGGCTTTCACCCCAAACACTCCACCGTAACTACCCTGCTAAAAGTTTGCAATGAAATCCAGTGTGGAAAGGAACAGGGACAATTCACTGGTGCAATATTCCTAGATTTTGCAAAGGCTTTTGATACTGTTATCTTGCTTAACAAACTCCAGTGCTCTTGTATAGGGAAGCATGTTTTAAACTGTTTTAATTTCTACCTACCAGGTAGATCCCAACATGTGTCAATCTCAGTCTCTAACTCAAACACCTTGGATATCACCTCTGTTCTGGGGCCCCTTCTCTTCTCAGTGTTTGTCAATGATCTTCCTACAGCTTGTAAGGGAGCTTCAATATAAATGTACTGTATGCAGATGACACAATCTTATATGCACACAGCCATAGCCTCTCCGACCTTGAACACATACTTCAACCTGACTTTTTGAGACTTGAAAATTGGATTTCCCAAAACAAACTGTTTTTAAACACTGAAAAGACTGTAACAATAGTATTTGGGACCAAGGCTAAATTTTCCGGGTTGCACATTGATACCCTGGCATCCAAACCCTATGCTAAACTAGGTGTACTTTATAGGAACAAATTCTCCTTAAGTCTGTTGGTCAGTAAGTGTATCACAGAGCAGATGCTAATTCTAATAATCAACTATGGGGACATAGTATTTGGCTCTGCACCCCAAACCAACCTTAGCAAACTTGACACTCTCTACATTTCAATATGCCATTTTGTTCTTCAATGCAACTACAACATACATCACTGTGAAATGCTCAAAGAACTAGATTAGTCATCACTTGAGTCTAGGTGCAAAGTTCATCTTCCCTGTCTTGCCTTCAAATACTTTCTGGGCAAGCTACCCATCTATCTGAACAAGCTCCTCACCCCTACCACATACAGCACTTATCATCTGAGATCTGACTCCCTAAGACTGTTCATGGTCCCATGGCTTAGCAAAGTATCCAGCCACTCCTCTTTCTCTTACCGTGCACCCCAAAACTGGAACAGTCTATCGAAGATTCTCACAGCCACCACAAGTCTAAGTTCTTTTAAAACTAAAACTGCCTCACATTTTAATCTGGTCTGTAACTATTACATACGCCTATAATATATTATCTCTAACTGTGCATGCAATGTCTTGTATATAATGTATACCCTGTTCACTTATGTAACTGTATTTGTAACCATGTATTATTTGTCATCTTAACTCTATGCACAGAACATACTTGAAAACGAGAGATAACTCTCAATGTATTACTTCCTGGTAAAACATTTTATAAATAAATACAAATATTCACGTTTGTTATCTTATGTGAGATAAACCTGAGAGAGAAGGGCAATAATCCTTTCACCTCTCCTGCTGTCTTAGCAGCCTCTGTGTTGGCTTTGATTCAAGCCATTCATCAAGATTCACTTATTATTAGTCAACTTTCAACTACATTTTTAATATTCATAGATCAAGGTTGCTTAAGTTGCTGTTATATGTGACATCGATTTTAAAGCGTAAGAGTTCTGTAATTTTGAAAGCTCACACCTCTCTGGTCTAGATTTATTTTAGAAGAGGTTAAATCCAGATACAAAGCTTGTAGGCCATTCTCAGACATAAAGGGTGTTGTATATGTTCTTTTATAATGTTCAGTTTTGGTATTGCTTTCTTAAGGGTGCTGACTCACTGTCCTTTTAAGTGGCTTCACTGTGAAAATTCATGAAGGAGAAGTTACTGTTGGGATAAATGGAACTGTTGTGTTCCTGCAATGTAACAATGGGCAATACAAAGAACGAATGAGGAGACCTTCTCGTAGGGAGGGTGTAATGGAGTGCTCACCACAAACAAGGCGTGATGACGAGGTCGAGGTGGGGATTGACATAAATGCCACCCACAGCTGCGTGGACCCGTCTGGAGTGTAGATTAGTTGAGTTAGCCAGGTCGGGATTAGAGAGGTAAGAGTAGTGGTGGTACGTTGCCGAGGTCGGGGTTGGAGAGGTGCAGATTGTCATTGGTAGCCGGGGTCAGTAGTTAATAAGAGTGGAGTCCAATACAAAGCCGGGTCAGGAACAGAGAGCTAGGAACAGAAGAACAAGACAGGACTGCAGAGGGAAGGAAGCAGTGAACACTACGCAACAAAGGTTTGTGCTCAGCCGATTTGCCAGTGTGGCAGCTCAGCATAAATAGGAGAGAGCAACCAATGAGGCAGGAGGTGATGTGGAGGTGCGTCAGCAACGGTGGCTGTGATTGGCCGTTCTGGTGCAAGAGACAGGTGTGGGGAGGAGCTCCTGCAATGTGTGATGACACGGCTCTTGCACACCAACGACGACGCTGCGCGGGCAGAGTCCAAAGGCGGGGCTGGAGACAGACGCATTAAGAGCGGGCGAGGTGCGCGTGTGTGCCCAGTACGGCGACCGGTCCCAGGAGAGGAGGTGCCATGGATCACGGCCAAAGCTAGGGTCCCGACCACGGATTGGGGCAAGCGGGGCACGTGTGATGCTGACATGCCACATAGATCCTCACAGAGGGTCGGATCTTTGGATACTCATGAATCATGCCCATCCCAAGACAAATAGGGTCTATTTCAACCTGCATATTTATTAGGCCATTTCTCCAATCAGAGAGGTCTCTTCTTCATGTAACCCTTTCTTATATGCAAGCCCAAGTTGATTAAACTCTGTATGTATATACATTTTCTAGCAACATCTGACTGCATTTAAAAATGGTGTTGACTGGATTATTTGTTCACAGGCCCTAAACACATCATACATGTACAAGTTGCAGGGTCCAGGGGGAATTTGAGAAACTAAATTGAAGCTGGTAATACAGTAGGTTAACACGGAAAAACAAAGAGAGTGGTGGTATGCACATATTTGACCATCAATATGGTACACAATGTTTTGCTAAATTAGATGTATGCATGCATTTGCATTTTTTTGCCTTTGCAATAACAAGGGGAAATAATTGCAAACACTGAGACATCATCGATAATATAAATATATAAAAAAAAATGCCTGCATCACACAGTAACTAGCCTTAAATAGCCTGAAAAAGCAGTTTGTCTGTGTGTTTTGGGAAAGGGAGCAGGGAGGATGGTACTGAAGCTAACTTAGCCGTCTGTTGCCAGAGCAGGGCTGGGTAGGCTGGACAGGCAGATATGAAGAGAGAAAGTTTGAGGGAGGGATATTGTATATGGAAAACTTACCCCAAATTTTTTAAATCTCTCTTCTCTTAAGTCACTTAAGCATACAAGTGTTTTGTGAACTATAACGACAATGTTCTACAGTAGTAGTAACATGACTGAGCAAGAGAGAAATACATTGTTCAGCCTCAGCATATGTGATATAAGGTTTTTAGTTACTACCCCTAGAAATATAACAGCACTACTCCAGTACATTGTTTGCTGTATTACAGCAATGTGTGTATACAGTTTTATAGCTTAATCTTCAGAGTTTTACACTCACATTTGTTTAATTTGTTTAACATTGCTAATCAAAATGATAGCAGAGGTAGGTAATTCTAACACAGGAGCATGTACAAGCAGAACTACTGACACACCAAAATAATGGCTTTGCATATCAGCACGCTCAATACTAATGGCTGTAATTACTAGTCTCTGCAGGTTCCAGGTACACCTCTATCTGCAAAATGAAGTATAATCTGGGAGTTTCCTGTATGAGACCCATACAACTCCAGAGACTGAAGCCAGCTGGCACCTGCAGTGTCGAGGCATTGTCTTCTTCAGCCATCTTACTTCAAAATCATGTGGGGTGGTGATCCTGTTCTCCAAGTCCATCCAGCCAGAGCTACTGTTTGTGAGTGCGCCCGTCCAACAGCCAGGACACATTTTTTTTATTTCCTGTGGAAAAATGTGTCTGTCCTCACTGCTGGTGGACACCCTGAGTGTCCTGCTGGGCATATGCACGGGCGTACTCAGAAATGCCATTAAAGTGCTCAGTGGCTGTGGTGGACATTTAAAGATGGTGGCCAGGAGGACAGGCAAAGATGGCGGTGAGGTGACCACCAGGATGACTACCTGCTTTGAGTTATATGTTTGGTTGCGGCCAAATGTTCTAGACTGCTCGAAAATACATGAAAGATTGCGAATCCCATTCAGAGCGAAGCAAACACTCTTCCCCTCTTTATTGCTAGCACTGGATGCTGAAAAGGTATTAGATAGACTAAATTGATGGTGCATGTTCGCTACCCAATCACATATGGGATTCACTCAAAAGAAATGAAACCATATTGATAGACTCTAGTCAGAGCCATCAGCCATGTCTAGGACCAACTCTTCCCTAACTGATCCCATTCAGATCCAAAATGGTACAAGACAAGGTCGCCCGCTATCTCCTTTGCTCTTGGCAATAGCAATTGAGCCACGGGCAAGCATCATTAGATCAACTCCTAATATTTCTGGTATCTCTGTCAAAGGTAAAGAGTTCAAAATAGCTATTTTTGCAGATGACATATTACTGCATCTCAAAACATCTCACCTCACTTCCCAGCCTCTTTCATTCCTTATCAGAATTTGGCTTCCTCTCGGGTATAAAATGAATAATAGTAATTTAATGGTCCTCAGTATTTACTTGCCCAAAGACATAATAAAGTTTCTTCAAATTAACTTTGACTTACATAAAATATTTAGGTATCCAAATAACCAATGATTATTCAACATTATATACTACAAATTGTAAATCTTTTTATAGACAGATTTGTTAAAGATCTGACTACATGGAATCCATACCTACTCTCATGGTTTGGAAGAATTTTTGCAATTAAAATGAATTTTCTATCCAGATTTCATTACCTTTCCAGACCGTCCCGGTTAAAATTTCCTAAACTGATATGGATATCCTCCAAAACAGGATTTTTACATTTGTTTGGCAAATCAGAAGACCCAGAGTTCACAGAACAATTCTTTGTTGCTCTAAATTGGAAGGGGCCCTCGCTCTCCCAACCCTACAAAAATACTACTGTATAGAGCAGTCCAATTAGGACAGCTAATCAATTGGCTCTCAAACCCAAATGAGAAATGGTGGATTGAATTTTAGAGCATTATCTGCTCTCCAACCAAATTTAGGGATGTTCTCTAGCTTACCTAAAGGTCTAGACCAAAACACATTTACACTAACCCAATAATGACTTTCTCCTGTAGCCTGCGGCATTCCCTTAAACCCAGACTTACTGTATTATTAGCAAACTATTCCTCTCTCATTCAGCCCTTGTTCGCCAATCCCTCCTTCCCTTTCTATGCAGGAAACTGGCAGACAAATCGTTAGTCCCAGAAGGGGCTTTTTGGAGTGAACAATATATTCTCCATAGGGAAGGTCCCTTCCTTTAACTTCACTACAAAATAGCCACAACATTGTCTCTTCTGAATTTTTCAGGTTTCTTCAAATCACTCCCTTTATTCAATCGACTTACAAATAGCTTCTCATAGTCTCACTTTAAAATATGGGGTCTCCACCAACCTCTCAGAGAAGGGTAAACTTAAACTCTTTATCATACCCTGTCCCCTGTCACTGCCAACTCTGTAGTAGATAAATATATGAAAGGGGAAAGGATTTAAATACACATCTTGATCTAGACCCTGGGCAAGACATATGGGAAGCTGCCTCTAAAAACTCAACCTGCGTTATAATTTAAAAATATATTTATAAAATAATATATAGGTGGTATATATCCCATCTAAACAAAACTCTTACCTCCCACATGTCTCCCCACTATGCTGGCATGATTGTGGCAATCTGGGCTCCATACTGAACATGTCCCAAGATCAAACCTCTATAGAAATCAGTGCTCTTCCTAATAAGCAGCATCCTAAAAGTTACAATCCCTAAGGACCCATTATATACCATCCTAGGGAAGCTCCATGACAATTTGAACAAAAGCAAATCCAAATTTATGTCACAAATTCTCAATGCCACTAGATGCACCATTGCCAAGAATTGGAAACAAACCTCTCCCCCATCTTTTCAGTGAATATATAACAAATGTTGGAATATCACATATATGCAGAAACTTTCTGCTTACAGTATGTTAATGATTCCACTTCCAGGTTTTCAGATGTCTGTGACCCGGAGTTCCTTCATGCTGGCATTTCTCCATACTTATATTAATGTTAACAGAATCATGTACAATTATAACTTTTATAACCATTTATGTTTTAAATTTACCCCATGGATTTGACTCATTTTTCAATGTATACTGTATGTACAAATGCTCACCCCCCCCTCCCTCCCCAATTGCCAATATTGTTGCAACATTCCGATGTGATACGTTTTTAGTTGTATTATTTATTGGAAAAAATCAATAAACAGTAAAAATAAAATAAAAAAAGCATTATTCTGTTTTTCTAGGCTCTGTCCCGAACCATAAGACTGATCAAGATTAATCTTTCAAGGATAAGTCTATTTAGGTAGTGATTTGGGAAGGACGACTTCTTATACTTACCTTCACTTGTCCAACAAGCATGTTTTGTAATTATTTCTTGCAGATAGTCCAAGTATTGTTCCTGTTGTCTATTCATACTTATGGCTTAGCGGGCCAATTCTTCATAGTGGGCTTATTTCATTATGTATTTTATCGTCTCATTTGTACAGTCTAGATTGTACTAATTAAAGGTGGTACAAGCATATTGATAGTTGGCTTTACTCTCCTTATTTCCCCAATAAGGGTTCCTAAACTTCCAGATTATTCAAATGACTAATTTTTATCATCAAACACACTTATTTGATATACTAATTGCAGTTCTATCACAGACCTTTGTTCGAGGTCTGGGATTGTCATAATTTATAAGACTTGAGAAATTTGAAATCTGCTTCAGCATCCGTGCGCGCCGACTAGAAGACAGAGGGGATTCGCCGATCCAGCGATGGCTTATGCGTCTGTGGTGGGTCGTCCTCCGCGTGGGTGGTATCCAGCTGGCGTGTCCCACTTCAAACAGTCTTGGTTCCTTGTCAGGTGATCTGAGCCCAGATCACTATCTTCAGGGTTGCGCAGCGATACAACTGTGTCCCTGATCTCAAACAGCTAATGAGGCAGTGTCCTTAACTAAGGGCCTGTCCATATAGCAGCCACAATCTAAACACATGAGTCGGGGCCTAGCTGGGGCCTATCAGGGGGTCTCTGGCCTATTGCCGGGGCTACAGACACCCTGCACATACACCCTACCCTGTCTGTCTCCCAGTTTCGACTAACGTGGTCCCTGGATGCGGAAATTAACAATATCAGAGAGCAGGGGATTGCTGCAGCCCTATTGGCTGGTTCCCTACACCTGACCGACTGCCCCTGTGCATGCTGGGGCTTGTAGTTTCCCATGTGGAGCATATCCTATTGGCCGCCACTAACTAGCACCCTCCTGCGCATGTGTGTGCATCTACAATAGCCGCCGGCCTTCTGATGCTCCTCCGCATGCGCAACTTGTATTGCGCGTGCGCGCGCCATCCAACATAGCAGCGCCCTCTGCACTTGATTCCCCACGGAACTCCGGCGAGGCGCTCGCCACTCCGATCTCTTCCTGTATGCGGTGGCAGTTCCCCCGCTATGACGAAGGTAAACAGGGAACCAAGGGGGCCACTCGGGGATACACAGAGGGGAGACCTGGCCACATATACACAAACACACACACACACACACACACACACATACATCCAGAATGGAGTATTACATTTTTTAAATAAAAACAGCTTTGGAAAGGCAAGAAGAGATATTTTTAAATGAGTAAAAACAAATAAAATGCTAAATAATTCTTTAAAAAAATCACTTGTGGTCTCAAGAACTGCAGTGCATTCATAACAAATAATTCAAACTGTTTGCTTAGTTGAAACACCCAGAATCATACACAATAATGCCGTTATCTCTATATTGTGAGTAGATTGTTTTCTGTTTGATACACTTTAAAACTGTGCGGTGTTACTGGTCTATTGAACCCTGTTGTCTGCATCTCAATGTGATTTCTGAGATACTTAACCCCTCGGAAACCAGACGAGAAGAGATCGATTCAAATATGCCAGGGATTGCCATAGAGACCACAAAAGGCAAACACAAAGAAAAAGTATCGCTAATTAATTCCCGCTAGAGACATTTTGAAAAGGAAGTTATACTTGGGGAAAGTTACTACTGTACATCATGACATGAATGTTGCGCTAAATGCAATTTGCAGGATATTGTTGCTTTATCACCTATGTTGCCATGGGGTCTGCAATACACTCCACAGAAATACATTCCACAGCAATACATTACGCAGCAATACTTTCTGCTGCAATACATTCCGCTGCAATATATTCTGCAGAAATACATTACACTGTAATACGTTCCGCTGCAATACATTCCGCAGATATACATTACACTGTAATACGTTCCGCTGCAATACATTCCGCAGATATACATTACACTGTAATACGTTCCGCTGCAATACATTCCGCAGATATACATTACACTGTAATACGTTCCGCTGCAATACATTCCGCAGATATACATTACACTGCAATACATTCCGCTGCAATACATTCCGCTGCAATACATTCCACAGCAATACATCATTCCGCAGCAATACACTCTGCAGCCATACATTCCGCAGCAATACATTCCGCAGCAATACATCATTCCGCAGCAATACATTCTGCAGCAATACATCATTCCGCAGCCATACATTCTGCAGCAATACATTCTGCAGCAATACATCATTCCGCAGCAATACATTCTGCAGCCATACATTCCGCAGCAATACATTCCGCAGCAATACATCATTCTGCAGCAATAAATTCCGTGGCAATACATCATTCCGCAGCAATACATCCCGCAGCAATACATTCCGCAGCTATACATCATTCCGCAGCTATAAATCATTCCGCTACAATACATCATTCCGCAGCTATACATCATTCCGCAGCAGTACATTCCGAAGCAACACATTCCGCAGCTATACATTCCGCAGCTATACATCATTCCGCTGCAATACATCATTCCGCAGCTATACATCATTCTGCAGCAATACATTCCGCAGTTATGCATCATTCCGCAGTAATACATTCTGCAGCAATACATTCCGCAGTTATACATTCCGCAGAAATACATAATTCCGTTGCAGTACATTCCGCTGCAGTACATTCCGCAGCAAAACATTCTGCTGCAATACATTCTGCAGCAATACATTCCGCAGCTATACATCATTCCGCAGCAATACAATCCGCAGCAATACATAATTCCGCAGCAATACATAATTCCGCAGCAATACATAATTCCGCTGCAGTACATTCTGCAGCAATACATTCCGCAGCAATACATTCCGCAGCTATACATCATTCCGCAGCAATACAATCCGCAGCTATACATCATTCCGCAGCAATACATCATTCCGCAGCAATACATTCCGCAGCAATACATCATTCCGCAGCAATACATTCCGAAGCAATACATTACACAGCTATACATTCCACTGCAATACATCACGTAGCAATACATTCCGCAGCAATACATTCTGCAGCTATGCATCATTCCGCAGCAATACATTCCGAAGCAATACATTACACAGCAATACATTCCGCTGCAATACATTCCGAAGCAATACATTACACAGCAATACATTCCGCTGCAATACATAACATAGCAATACATAACGTAGCAATACATTACGTAGAAATACATTACACAGCAATACATTACACAGCAATACATTACACAGCATTTCGCAGCAAAGGGTTGCTTTTTCTCCTAAATAAATGTCAGAATCAAATTCCTACAGTGGCCTATATAGCAGGAAATCTGCTATTGGATTTTAAAATATACTTTTTTTTTATAGCCTTTTAACATATCTTTTCATGTCTTTTACAGAGATGTTGAACTACCAATCCTATTCAGTAGCAATTTGAAGAAACGTGAATACAATTCCCCATGCTTTTGACCACTTCAGAATGACTACTATTTCCTTTTAAAGAAATTTCAGAGGAAGTTAAGATAAAACATTTTTTAATGTATATGTGTTGATTTCCTCTGTTTCTGAATAATATTTAGAATTAAGCAGTTAAAATATCACATTTGGGCAGTGTCTTTCCTTGTAGCTAGGAGGGAGGGTGTAGCGTAGGTCCCCTAGTATAAGCAGCCCAGCCCCATTCCTAGCTTTAGTTCTGCATTCTCTTCTTAGTTTAGTTAGTTTGGTGTTTTCGTTTTTAGTTCCAGTTCTTAGCATTAGTTAAGTAACTGTCCTGCAGGGGTTAAGACAGCTTTGGAGAGGAATCCTGTCTAGGAGCAGCTGTAGCAGTGCCCCTGTGGTTTAGTTAGTGCCAGAAGACTACCAGAGTATTGGGAGGATGAAACAAACTGGAGTTCAGTGAAGGTACACCCTAGTTCTCAGCCTCTGGGATATCCCGCCTCTTGATGCCTTAAAAAAAAGTGCGCTAAATTTCCAGTCACATTTTGCTTCCGCTGTGAGGATGACAACTATGTTCTGTTCCGTTCAGTACATTCTTATTGTTTGTGATATCTCACTGCCAAAATAATCATTGTGATGACAATATTTATTTCTTAGATATAGACTATTTATCAGGCATAAGTCACTGTGCCAAAAACTTTATAGATGTTAAGTGACTTATCCCAGGTCACAAGGAGCTGACAAAGGGATGTCAACCAAGTCAAACCTCTTCAAAGGCGACTCCAGTTGTCCAAATCCATGCTGTACATACCTAACATTTCCTATTACCTTTTCAAGTGTGTTAAGTAAACATATTTTGTATACTGTTGTATAAGGTTATATTTTAGTAAAGTAGCATAGCATTAGTAACTCAAATTACCTCAAGCCACCATTTGTACTTAGTTTGTTTTTATGATACAAGGATAATATTTTTCTGTTTCAACATTAGGAAATCAGTTCCAGCTTTCAAATACCTTCATAAATAGTCGCAGATTTTCCATAAGAAAAGTTTAGCATACTTTTATTGTCAGCAGTGTTAAACCTTGGCAGGTATAACAATGTAACCATGCTATGGTAATAGGAGTTTGAACACTGTGCAGTTCATTATAACACATGTTCATCATTAACATGTTACAAAGTTCTAATAGAATATTGTAGGTTAGAATTAAAAATAGCTGCATATACCAAGTGTACATATACAGTAGTGTGCATATACCAAGTGTTATATACAGTAAATGATTACATCTCCCAACAGATTATTTTTCCTTCCTAGCAAGTAGAGATGGGTGAACCAGTCCAAATCCGTTTCCCGGGTGTTCCCTTCAAAATTCGTTCCGCCAAGTAAAATCCGCAGACGGATAGTTTCAACTTCAAACTTAAAATACACCTATGTTGCTCGGTTGTGCGGCTTTAAAACAAGCTGGAACTGACAGGATAGCAGAAGGGGACACAAGCTGTTCCACACCACCGGTGTGGACTCAGCTACATCCGCTGGTAACATTTCTTCCGCAGAGCTGGAGAGACCACTGATGTCAGTTCCCATTTGCACAAGTTGCCATGTGGTCTCCCGTTTTCGGCGGGAGCCGCCATTTTCTATTGGAAAAGAACATGATGCGGCTCCCTTTGGCAGGGACTGTGTTAGAGTGGCTGCAGCTCCTCAAACGGAGGTTCAGGCCGCCAGCGGATCAAGCGCCCCTCCTTGAATACCTGCCCGCTCACACAAAAATGAACAGCACGGTGCAGGCCGTTGTTTCCTTGGGTTGAGCCCTTGAGTCACTACCCCCACACCTCTTCTTGGTTATAATAGCACAGTGCAGGCTGCAGCTTCCCTTCGGTGAAGCCTCTGGGATACCACCCCCGCACCTCTTCCTAGTAGTGATATTGCTGCACGGCAGCCCCCAATGGGGGCTGCCATAGTATAGCTGCACCTCCTCAAACAGAGGTCTTGGCTGCTTGACGGTCAAGCGCCCCTTCTCAGATACCTGCCCGCATATACAGAACATAGGTCAGAGAATGAAAGCTGCATGGTGCAGGCCACAATACCTTTGGTGAAGCCTCTGTGAAAACTGCCCCTTCACCTCTTCATAGTAATAGTGATTACACACACACACACTACATGTGCATTTACTTGGAGATGAGGGGTCCATGTTGTAGCTCAATTTTGGTGGGGAGCCCGGTCCTTCAGATCCCATAGGGTCCCCTATGGACAAAACACCCATGGGCCCTGTAACAGGGGACTTACCCTGTTCAGAAAACTTGCCTCTAATCCAGCAGTGTGCTGGTTAATTGACCAGCACCTGCCTGATTAGAGGTGTTAGAAAAGCCTGCCTTTGAAACAGGAAGTGAGACTCCTTAGCTCACATGTGAGCTGAACAAGGAAACAGAGCAGAGGTTCCTGAGTCTCCCAGGTGAGACTGACCGAGAGAACACAGATCTCTGGAGCTCACAAATAAAACTTCTAAACCTGGATGCTGATTATCCGGAGAAAAGGCAGCAACCCAGCAAACAGATAAGACTTTATTTTCCAATGACTTTTGTCTATATATATACCTATATGACTTGGGCTGATGAATAGCTTGGGTAGCCACCCAGTGAAAAGGGGCTGGATTATAAGGATACACATATGCCAAAGTGGAGCAGGTTTTGTTTGGCTCACTATTTCTCTTATGTTGATCTTTGCTGTGTTTAAAGCGACAGGCACAATAAAGCCTTATTTAATTTCACCTTTAAACAGTCTCCATTGTGTACCTCCGCACATGTCCTCCTACAGGCCCTCTGACTTGGCATCTTAGGAGAGTCCCTTCTTTTCTCGCTTGCTGCAAAAGCCTCCAATTGTAGCACCTTTTCCCCCACCCTAAGTGAGATCCTGTAGCTACTGGTGTATTCTGGTGCTGGTGCATACCTGTGAGGTAAAACAGAAGGCCTGAGATCTCCGCGGTGGTATAGGGAGACATCAGGACAGGCTATTAGGGATGGTTCTTCTGTCAGCGCAGCGCCTCCAGCCCAGGAGGATACTGGTGCAGCCAGGATGAACCTCATAGGCAACTCTTCTTATGGTCTCACACTCCAAACATCTCACCAGAGAGGGTATAACTGGAATTTATTGGGCACATCATAGATATTACAGTTCCATTCCCTGAAGGCAGTACCTCGGGCTTAAGGCCCTAAGCAACCCTCCTCAGCATACCTTACCCCCTAACAGGCCTGAGCCCACTCCTGTCCAGGAGAGACTTAGTTCGGGATCCTCATAGCAGGGAGGGCAGCACAGAACTAACTCCAAAAACCCTTACTCTAACCTCTAGAGGGAAACCCCTCCTTCCCAGGGGAGTGGTTTGTAAGCCGGTCTCCTATCAGTCATATGCCCCCCTTGTAATTCCAGGCTACTCCTGAACTTTATTAGGTAACACACATACAGTATAACAATACATGCAGGCCCTGCAGGATTTGTTTCCAACATTGCCCACTCTTTACTGGGACTTACAGTGCTATTGGGGCCAGAGAATTAGTAGTCCAATGGGACTTGGCTACATATAGATATTGATATTGATATAGATATATCTATATCTATATAGATAGATATGTAACGGGTCTTCCCCCACCCCATCTCATATTGGGCCTCCTCAAGGGACTCTCACTCTGGTTACAGGGATTTTGCTGGTGCCTACCTGCTGGTAACAGGAGGGCCTGGGTCTCCTGTGATGTCATAGGGGATGATAACAGGACAGACTTCTGGGGCTGTGCCCAAATTCTTCTTAATGGTGCAGCGCCTCCATCTTGTGCAGCCCCCAGGTGTGTGGGGTGGAGTATCTGCAAAAGATTTATCTCCCTCTCCTCCCAAGATACTCCACTCTCAGGCAGGAGGTATAACAAAAGGGGGTTCTTTATTGTCCAGATCAGTAGCAGTATACGCCCAGCACACAGCACTCCTCAAAAGCGTGTTCACCACCAGGATGATTTCTAGACACACTCCTTGTCCAATATAAGAGCTGTCCCTTTCTCTTCCCTTACTCCTTTGGGGAGCAAGATAACATATCTCCCCTCTCCCCTAAGGGAGAGCCTTCAGCTTACCTGAGCTCTGGCAGCTTAATTAGAACCCACCATCCTCTTTCTGAACTGCAGAGGAACCACCTCTCTCAAAGCTAGAGAGGAACAACAACTCAAAACAGGAAAAGGTAATCCCTTTAGTACAGATCCAGTAGTCCCACCCCTGTGCCCTTGACTGACAAAAGGCATGAGCACCACCTTCTCTGACCAACTGAATCACAGTGGTTGGGGCAAACTCATTTTAACTCCTGGCAAATCTGCCCTTACCAGGGATTATTGCACAGGAGGAGGACAGAATAATAACCCAAACCTACCAGGGCTATTCTCTCCCTCTGGTGGAATCCAATGGTTCCCATTTGCTGGACCATCCTGCAGGCGAACAACCTGTACAATAAAACATAAATGACAGTTGATAAATCATTACAGTGTACATATGCTGAACACCCACACACGCACTCACCCAGGGCGGTGAAATACATAGGGTAACTCCCAACATGGAGGACCCAAACTAATAGTAGTGCCGGGGATCTGGCTTACGCACCTCCCTCCCATTGTGATCCACTATCTTAATGAAAAAGGTTCGCAAAGGGCCATTCTCAGGGTGATACACCACCTTATTCAGATAAATCCCTCTCCCCACACTCCAAACTTTCATGATTTGACAGATCTTTTCTTCAGAATAATACACAGAGTTACTACACTTAGACATCAAGTACTCTATCACAGCTTCTCGCAGCCAAGATTCACGCTGTTCCTCTATCTCACACATGATAGGCTCAGGCACATATGGATAGTTAAATCCATGGGACTGTCTATAGCGGGTCACTATAGCTCTGACAGCTCTGCTTAGTTTAATCAACTTGCGATCCCCAGCTGTACCTGGCAAGACCCAGGACAACGGTTCTTCAGGGGAAATTTCATCGTAGAGGATGGATGGACCTTGGGGAATTATCATGCCCTGTTTAATTCCTCTTAACCCCCTCTCTAACTCATCATCAGCCTCATTCTCTGAGTAGGTGCCCTTACCCCACCAATGGTCAACCAAATCATCTTATAATATGATGAACCTACTGTAGTACGGTCCATAAACCCTGAATAAACATAGGAGCCCACTGTTTGGTGCTATGGTCCTCTACCCCAGATGAGGATACTAACTCCTCTGGAGGATATGACTGAGGTACCACTAGATAGTGAACCTTTACCTCTTCCTTGGTTAACATATTTACACACAGTAGATTGCATAACTGGTGACTTTGCTCTCATGAACCCTCCCTCACAGAAGATACGGTTTTCTTAGATTTACCCCTAGGTGTAGGCCTAAACACAGCAGGATTTGCGAACGGGATCTTACTACTCCAAGGGATCTCCCCATCCGACCCTTCATCACTGGTCACCCAATCCCTCCAGTCCGTGGACAGATGGTGTACCTTTTCTTTCTTAACCCCACTAGGACCCAGTGAGCTGGAACGTGACGGGTCAGTGGCCGGGGCAGTGGCGCTAGGGTCAGTGGCCAGGGCAGTGGCACAGTCCTTCACACAGTCTCTGAGCCGGGCTATGCCACGACCTGTGGATGATTGGGGAGGCGTGACATCTACAGACCTCTTTAATCCTCGGCCCGGTACAGTGTCCATAAGTTCACCTTTCTTTTCCTCCTTTTGGATCAGGGCAAACGACATCCGGAGCTGCACCCTTCCGGTCGGGGCAACCGGATGTGACGTCATCATCCGTCGACGTCGCGGATTCCTGGTACAGGTCCCGCACCGGAAGGGCGTCGTCAGTCGCTCTCAACACCGGAAGTGGCGGCGGTGGCGTTTCGGGATTGTGGACATGCCACGGGTAAACCACACGCCGTCTCCTCACGCCGACTTCCTCTCTCATCACCTGGCGGGAGTAAGGGGGTGTTGCTTCCTTACCGCTCCGCAAGCTCTCGGTAGGTTTCTTCTCCTCGGCAGTCATCTCGGGTCCCCTCTCTGCCACGCTGGGAGTCGCTACAGCCGTGGGACTTTTCCGCGGTTTCGGACGCACCAGCGCCTGCTGTCGGGGAATCCCCAGACTCAGCTGCTCAACATTGCAGGTAAGTTGCTCACAGAGCATGGCATCGCTGCAGTGGTCCGCCGGTAGGCACATCACCACTGATGACACAATCACGCTCTCATTGTCCGACGAGGCAGGCAGGGACAAATCCGCAGAGGAGCGACGGCTGGATTCCTCGCTTGGGATGGGCACACTGGGCACGCAATGGTCTGGTTCCGGCACCACCATCAGTAGCGATTCCCCTCTCCCTTGGGCAATCACCATTTCTCCTTCCGCCAGACCCAGTAGCACATTCTCAGCTACCGCACTCAGCTCTGGAACGCTAGACTTCACATCACCTTGATCAGGGGTGGCATTCACCGACAGGCACCCCACTTCTGTTAGCGTCACTTTCGGGACCTCCGCAGGAGCCAGGATAGTTATAAAGGGATCTACCGGCCATAGGTAGAAAACCCCACACTGCGGACACCTTGCATGGGTACTTGGCTCCGGTCCAGGTAATCTACACTGCAGACACAGACACTTCAGGTATTCATTACATCCCACCTCCACCACCAGGAAGCCTCCTGGGAGTTGATAGGCATTCACACGACACAAAGGCATATCACTAGCTGCTGACACAGTAGATAGCATTGTATCTCGAAATGAGGTTCTTTCCCACTCACCAGTCTCAACAGAATGAAGGTGTGGAAGCTCACATCCGGTTCCTCCTTTCTTCTGCTCAGGACTCTGTGATTGGTTCTTCATGTGCCCCCTCCCTCTGGTGGAGGTTAGAGGAGTGGCACTCAGCTTCTCTTTGTAACGTGAACAGGGGTTGGACCCAGTCACAGCACAGGGGGGTGCAGCCTCAGCTTTCGCGCCACGTCCCTCTTATAGGCAGGGCATTGGCTTTCGCGCCAAACCCGTCCAAATCTTTTCACACAGCTTCTCCACAGCACGTGCGTTCCGCAGTCCCGGCAGGAACCGCCATTTTGTTTTCTCAATGCCACGCGGGGCACCACACACAGCCGCCATCTTTGTTTTCTCAATACCGCACAGTGCAATACACACAGCCGCCATCTTTGATGATCCCCTTGTACTCACAATAACGCAATCCTCACTGCCTTCAGGGGGACTCGCTCCTCGGTACACACCACACGCCATTTCAGCTCTGATCAATAATAAAATTGTAGCATACACCAGGCTAGGCAAAACTCTTTCTCTGCATACTGTACATGATAACAGTCCAGTCAAGTGCTCTGTGGTGATAGCTTGGCTAGTGGCTGGATGGGCTTTTGGAGGGATTCTCCTCCTCAGCACGGGCGTCCCTCCTCTTGGCTGCCAGTACCAAAGACCACTTTCCAGAAGTTCCTGATCCACGGTACCCAGTTTACTTCCTCCAGGCATCTATGATCACTCGCCTCAGGGAACTAGAACAGCAATAGCACAGCTGCCAACTCTTTTCCACCTCTGTAGATCAGTCTAGGTCGAGCTTTGCGAGGTTCAGGGACCTCCTGACTGCACCTAGCTTCTCTCTTCCTGCAGCACTTGCTCTGGGAGTACACATATTAATCTTCCAGTTTTTGCTTCGCTGAAAGCCTGTCCTGATTTATCTCAGCAGCGCCTCCATCTGTAACGGGTCTTCCCCCACCCCATCTCATATTGGGCCTCCTCAGGGGACTCTCACTCTGGTTACAGGGATTTTGCTGGTGCATACCTGCTGGTAACAGGAGGGCCTGGGTCTCCCGCAATGTCATGGGGGATGATAACAGGACAGACTTCTGGGGCTGTGCCCAAATTCTTCTTAATGGTGCAGCACCTCCATCTTGTGCAGCCCCCAGGTGTGTGGGGTGGAGTATCTGCAAAAGATTTATCTCCCTCTCCTGCCAATATACTCCACTCTCAGGCAGGAGGTAAAACAAAAGGGGGTTCTTTATTGTCCTGATCAGTAGCAGTATATGCCCAGCACACAGCACTCCTCAAAAGGGTGTTCACCACCAGGATGATTTCTAGACACACTCCTTGTCCAATATAAGAGCTGTCCCTTTCTCTTCCCTTACTCCTTTGGGGAGCAAGAGAAGATATCTCCCCTCTCCCCTAAGGGAGAGTCTTCAGCTTACCAGAGCCCTGGCAGCTTAATTAGAACCCACCATCCTCTTTCTGAACTGAAGAGGAACCACCTCTCTCAAAGCTATACAGGAACAACAACCCGAAACAGGAAAGGTAATCCCTTTAGTACAGATTCAGTAGTCCCACCTCTGTGCCCTTGACTGACACAAGGCATGAGCACTACCTTCTCTGACCAACTGAATCACAGTGGTTGGGGCAAACCCATTTTAACTCCTGGCAAACCTGCCCTTACCAGGTATTATTGCACAGGAGGAGGACAGAATAATAGCCCAAACCTACCAGGGCTATAAATAGATAAATAGATAGATGTAGATGTATCTGTACCATGTTAGCCAAGCTTAATAATCAAAAATGAATAGACGATACCGTTCTGTGGCTAACGAAATGCTTTTATTTGTGCGAGCTTTCGAGATACACTGATCTCTTCTTCCGGCGGTGTTATAATGGATAAAGCAAGAAAGGTTTTTACTTAAAAACAGTGCATCTTGGGAATGTATCTGTGACTGAAGCCTATCCCTCCTCCCCTGTGCAGTTTGCGATTTTTGACTTAATGTGTTAAATGGTCCCTGAATGTTTGTGATGTAAGAGTATGTCTATGTATATGTGTGTATGTGTGTAAATATACATTTATAAAGCGTCCACAGTGTATACAGCACTTTACAAACGGTGGGGAGTGGGAGTGTATACCAATGGTGTGGGTAGGTATAGAATGTAAGAGGGTGTTGCATTACTATTAATGTGTGTAGATACTATGTGGTCCCTATTGGTGTATATAGGGATACAATTACATTGTACATTTGTATGTGTAAGAGACAGCTGTGTGTGCATTCATATAGTGCAGTATGTATAGACATGGCCTTTAGCACTCATGGGAAGAGAGTTCTCTTGTGTCAGGGTAGTGACTCTGCGGTCTCGGTTTGGGCACCGCTAAGTGTCCCGAACAGTTGCATAAATTTGTATTCATGCAACTATATATATATTGTAATGTTGCTTCATAATTAAATATTCTGCATACTAAATTTGTTCCAGATCGAGTGGCAATCTTGTTTAACAAATCACTATATTGTTATACTGAGCTAAAAGACATTATGGTTTAAAACTTTTAGTCCTAATATAAAAGCATTCATATACTTGCTATGCTTCTGGCAGTGCATGGATCACAGAAGTCAGACAGCGTGATGTGCATACCATACAGCACAGCTAATCTATGGAGAGGCCTGTAATTTGCACTGTATAGGATCACATAGGCTTTTGAACCGTGGTAGCATGGCTGTTAATATGTTAACACCTTTTTCAGTGATAGACTATGCTGCACAGTGCATTGTACTTACTGAACTGGTTTAAGCATGACCGCTGTCAATGATGCCACATAAATTTTCCCTAGTAGTATATAGGGGGCATAGCAAGGCCTTTAAAGTTAAAGGGTCTTTTATAATATTTCTTGAAACTCTCATGAAACAATGATGGTACTAAGTATAAAGTATAAAGTAATAGTAGTGATAGTAGTGTTCCCAATTCCTAGCAGTGCAATTAACTGAATACATGCACGTGAGATAGAATCTCTTTTCTTCTTCTTACTCTGCAGGTTGGACAATTCAACCCTAAACCAACTGATCCCTTTCGCCAAAGAAATGCTCAGCCAGAAAACACAACAGGAAGATGGTGAAAATATATGTGCTGGGCAGCGTGCTGATGGCCTTTTGTTGGGTGGTCATAGGACTGTTGGAGACTGTGTGCCGTCCATTCACAAGGCAAGGGGACTGCAACAGTGACCACCTTGATGTTTATCCCATTACTCAGCTCACTATTCTAAGCAACACTTGTCTTGTCACGTCATCACTGACTGCAGTTCGTAGTATAAAAAGTAATTTATTTATGCAATAAAAATGTTAACATTGTCTACAGTGAGAAATAGTTCAGTCCGTGCTCTGGCTCTTTAAGGGTGTGGAATGTTGATTCCTCTCTGTTCTTTTGCTGCTCCTGCGATTCGAGGCGTCTTCCCCCACCTCCAAAGCGGATCCCAACGGAGAACTCCGACGGTGATACCAAATGACCAAGAAAAAAGAGAAACACAAGAGCGCACCAAGATAAGAGATATAAAGTGTATTACCAACAAGATAAAATAGCAACCACTTACATGAATAAAAACTTTAATATTCCCCGATCTCGACGATAACTTCTATGGTGGGGCATCACATGAGGTGTGCAGGGGCAGTATCAGTCCTCAGAAATCAGTCCCGCGTGCTGGGGCTGTCTCTGTAGCACTGTCAGACCTCCACGAGTGTAAGCGTGGCTGAAAGCGTAGCGCGCATGCGCAGGAAAAGAAGCCCTCTGCAGCTGTCCTTGGGATGCCTGTCCGTTTAGGTCATTGAAATCGTGATCGGAATTGATACACTTGTGTGTATACTGGCTGTCACATGGATATGGGCCAGCACTTGGTAATACACTTTATATCTCTTATCTTGGTGCGCTCTTGTGTTTCTCCTTTTCCATTGTCTACAGTGAGCACATTTTTTTCTGTCAACAATCAAATAAATGTTATGCAAATTCCAACTTTGAGCTAGGAAACATGACAATTAATTAAAGAGTACGTGTTCTAGACAAGGAATGTGTGTCAATCATGCTGTATGTTGCCTAGTTTCACTGCTACTCCTAGTTTAAAACTATTATTCCCGCTACGTACCCAACCTCTAGTGCTCTGGGACTGGGATGGAGAGTGGGAGTTAGCAATTTGTGTCATGTTGCCTTGTTTAAGTGCTGCAACCAAGTTGGAACCATTATCCCCCACCAGAAACCCAATATTAAGTGCTCATGGAGTTAGTTCCCGCACTATGACATTCTGTATTTTTGCTAACACATCAGAAGCTGTGTGTGCCTTTTCTTCAAAACTCTGCATACATAAAGTGGCTTGTCTACGGAACGTTTTGCTGCTGCAGACATTGACTGTCTATTTTTCCCCACCGTTTGTGGTTTGACAATAGTAAAACACACCCAATGGGCAGTAAAAGTCAGGTAGTCGCCGCCTCCATGACCATTACTCCACATGTCAGAAGGGAGGTGCATCCTACTTCCCTCCGACTGTGCTAGGGCATCATCCACCGACGCAACAACTTTGCTGTACAGTTTGGGAGGCGCCTTGTTAGAGAAATAAGATCTGCTTGCGATGGTCCAACATGACTCGCAACTTTCCATAAGCTCTCTGAAGCCCTCAGATGCAACAAATTGGAATGGCAACATTTTAGCTAATCTGCCATTCAACACTAGAGCTAACTTATCAAGCGCTTTTCTAACTGTGAGCTGCAGCGGTTGCATTGGGTGCTGCATACAGTATCAGGCTGCTTGTACTAGTAGTAGGTGCATTAGCACTCACATCATCATGTCTGCTTTACAAACTGATGCTGCTCCGGAGAACATGTCTAGCACCCACGCCGCCATCATCATCATCATATTCATCATTGCTATTTATTATCATCATCCTTGTTACACCAAACTCATCTAAAGCAACATGATCTAATGCATTGCCACCATGAGACAATAGTGATTGTGTTGGGGGTGAGCGTTGTAAGTCAACTGACGCTGGTGACCTTTTGTCTCCATCTCCACCTGTGACATTACACTGTGTTAGCTAATTGTTGCAATCCCTCCTTCGAATTATGATCGCAATCTAAGGTTGGCTACCACTTTGTGTGGTGCTGACGGGTCATGTGAGCTCTTAAAGAAGAGGTATTAATATGGGTACCCGGCTTAACCCTTTTCACAACTGTTCCACATAAGCAACCTGTACTGTAGCTGTAACCAGATCCTTTGAGAGATTAACATGGGAGATGCAACTGGTGTTTGTGGATGAACTTGTAAAGGTAATCGTGGTTGTCTATATTGTGGTGCAGGGGGTGTTGGCCCTGGGGGGTTCACTACAAGAACATCATCATCATCGTCATTACAACAACCAGAACCATGATTTGTCAATTGTCAATCGTAGTGATGATGATTAGGTCGTCTGTGTAACAGAGCGTGTTGTGGTTGATGCTGATGTGGAGGCAGAAAACATCAATGTATGTGATGTTGATGATGGCTTCTGTTTATTAAATAATGAACATACTGGGTTGTTGTTGTTATTATTAGTAGTATTATTACTGCTTGTATTGATCGCTTTACTTTTCATTGAATCTGTATTTTCAAAACCGTGAAGAATGATCAAAGTATCATCACTTTTATCTGAAACATAATATTCTTCACCATTGCCCGGGCACCAACACCACCCGCACCACCAGTGCCACTGAAATCACAGTCTTTAACAGCATCAACAATATCCTCATCACCAGAATCCGCCTCATTCATAACACGTGATATTTGAACGGATGAATCATCAAGTCCAACCCCCCATCTCCTCAAAGTCATCAAGCCCCTATGATTGGATGTGATGTTGATGCCTCTCCCTCTTCAACATCTGACAGTTTTAACAGCTCTTCAGAGTCTAGTAACATCAAGAGACACAAAAAGAAAGAACAGGTTTCAAAAGACAGAACCTGGTGAAAAATATTACAACATTTATTATAAGTACCATGGGTCGAATAAAGACAAAACAATGCTAAAATAATTATAAAAAAAAACAAATAAATCCTATTCCAGATCATCTAAATATAGCCATGAATGGTTGCAGCATGCCGGGGGGGCTGTTAATTTGTTACAAAGCACAAAACAGCAGCCAGAGATTCTGATACTAAATATGTCAGTAGATGAATGATCACAGCAATCACAGAAATCCAGGAGGGGTTAAAAAACCTCTCCCAAATTAAGGGATGGCTACGCAGCTGGAAAGTGATCCCACAGATAATATTAAGCTTTCAAACCCTGGTGGAACAAGAGCAGTGAAGTCATGAATAAAGCGAACAGTTACTACTTGAAAAAGCTGACATAGTAAAATAACAATGCTGTGGCAATTTGTGAACGTGCCTCATAACATAGTATCAGAAGAAGAGTATAGCATGTAGCAAAAAAGCTATGCCACGCATGCGTGTAACTGCAACCTGATACAATGAATATCAGGCTAAATGTCCATATGTCCCGATCTGTTTGAGCCCTGTTATAAAACACCCCATATGAGTAAGGTATATACAGGTTGATTGATAAAGACAGATGTAATCCAGCTAATATTATAGCTTTGACTCTGCCGAATTTAATCAAAGCGTACCCCGCAGCAATCTATAATACTGCACCCGCGATGGCATCCATATAGCAGGGGTTAAACGGGAGTTCCCCAAGTACCTTTTGTGACATAGAATATAGCATGAGAAAATCGGCATATAGTAAACTCAAATAAACGTCTCCATGTTGCTGGCACAGATTGTTATGGAACTGTAGACGGACCTTCACAGAGGTACACAATTTGGAGACGTTTATAATGTGAAATTATAATAGGCTTTATTGTGCCTTTTCCTTTTCATCAGGAAATTATCCAAACACAGGGGGGGGAACAAAGCTTCCATTCACTTGGGAGTATTTCTAGTGAAATCCTTGCAATTAGTTCACATCTCCATTAGTTAAGCTTCTCCCAGCCCAAACACATAACATGAAAATAAGCAGATATAAGCAGTCTCTTAATAAGGAAAGTCGTATCTGTTTAGTTGCTGTAGAGTAAGCTTCTCTGCTCTCCTGGAACCGCACCCGTGCGTGCACAGAAAAATATCAGCATCCAGGTTTAGAAGTCTTATTTGGTGTCTTGCAATCAGCTCTGCTGTGTGGCTGGCAGAGCTCAAGACTGGTCAGCTTCAGAGATCTGGGTTTCTTTTGGTCAGTCTCTCCTGGGACTCAAGAACCTCTGCTCTGTCTCTCCAAAGGTCAGCTCTCAGTCAGAGCTAAAGAGAGTCACTTCCTGTCTGAACAGACAGGTTTTTGTAAACAATCTAATCAGGCAGGTGGTGTTTAGTAATAAACTACCACACTGCTAGATTAAAGGCACATTACTGAACAGGGATAAGTCCCCTGTTACATACCTCCCATGTTTGTGGGAAGCTCGGGCTTACCACGGCCAAAGCCCATCCTTCCACTCTCATTCTAGATATCTCTGTGACTTGAATGAGAGTGGATGGAGGAAGAGAACCCTCTGTCCCACTGGGATTGGAGCCCTAATCCAGTTTATTTTTGTCTCCTCCCGAAGATGCTTGAGATCAGCACTCCTCAGTCGCTCGAGGAGGACTTTTTCCACGTAAAGTCTTTTTATCGCGTGCGCGGTCTTGAGATTTCTGTTGCGTCGGGCACTCCTCTTTTTGTAGACAAAACGTATGGCAACAGTTGTAGAGCAGTTAGGACTAGCCCTTAGAGTTTTCTGCTCTTGAAGTGGTCTTTCTGCAGCTTCTCCACACCACGGAGTCGCCAGTTCAGCTTCTTCAGCTAAGGATTCTTCTGGCTTTGATTCTGCACTCCTACCTCTGTTTGTTGCCTGTTGGGCAGCTGTAGGTTTGGCTAGTGCTTTCTTGTGTGGCTCAAACTTCGTAATTTTGTTTTGAAGTTGCGTGGAGTCCCCAACTCTCACTGTACCCTTGTCCTTACGGGCATTAGTTACTGTGGGATACTGGTGCTTGGGCAGAGCCAATACCTTTTTCCGTATTGGAGGAATCTGTATCAGAGTCTCCTTCATATTCTGGAGCTCTGTAATTTTTGTCGTCAAGGTTGCCGCTGCGTCTGTTTTCACCTTGGTGTACTGACTCAAGGGAATGGAACAGTCTCTCTGTCTCTCCAGCTCTTGCTCCAGTTTCTGAGCCTTCTCACGCTCCCTCTCATACAGAGCCACCTGGTATCGAAGCTCTGCTTCCAACGATGCTCTGAAGACATGCAGCGTGGCCTTTAGCTCCTCATACTGCTTTGTGGGGACGTACTGGGTATTCAGACGTTCCTGCAGCGCTTGTACCTCTTTAGCAGCCTGCAGTTTTTCTTCCTGTAGCGTTTGCTGCTTCTCCTCAGCATACTGGAGGTGTGTACGCAGACCTTGCAGTTGGTTCTGCAGTCGGTGCTCTGCGTCAAACTTTTCCTTGACTTCTTCTGTTAACTGAAAATTTTCTTCTTTCAGTTATAAGTTTTCTCTTTTTAATCTTGAACTTTCTCTTTTTTCAGTCTCTGTATTCTTCAGGGCTTCTTTGCAGTCCTCCTTCCATTTATGCACATCTGCTTTGAGAATGACAATCTCCTGGCGTGAGACTTCTTCTCTAGGTTGAGGGTCTGAAGCTCCTTCTGAGAGATTTTGAGAACTGTACCAAGATTACCAATAGTTTCTTTAGCAATGTCCAGCTCCTCAGTGAGACTGTGTAGTTCCTTTCTGGAAACTTCCAGGTCTGTTCGGCAGCTGTTGGTCTCATGATGTGAGGCATCAAGCTCTATGCGCAGAGTGTGAACCTCTTGCTGGAAGACTGTCATCTGCTTCAGTGCCTCCTCATACTTCCGCTTTAGCGTAGCCACCATTTTATCAGATTGGCTCTGCTTTTCATCCATGGCGGAGATAGTAGCCTTTGCAGTATCTAGCTCAGTCTTGAGATCCTCCAATTCGGTCTTGGCTGCAGAATAAATTGCGAGCACAGTCTTCTGTAGCTCAGCATTATTTTTTCTCTCTCATCCTAATTCTTCACAGAGCAGATCACAGTCATGCCTGGCAATTTTCAGGGCGTCTTCAGGGCTGGTCAAGGGATCGTCACTCACTGGTTCCGGCTCCGCTTCCCTGGGATGACTAGTTGAGGGTTCCTCCCTGTTGACACCGGACAGACACTTCTTTGGGGTACACGACTTCTGCCTTGGGCCCTCTGGATATTCAGTTAACTCTCCATTTTCTCTAGGCTGCAGGGCAACTCGGTCCCCTTTTTCCTCCACAGGATCTACGGACGTGTCTGTTCCTTCCACGGTAAGTGAAGAACTGCTTTTCTTTTTCCGCCTTTTTGATTTTGATTTGAAATTTTAGCAGCTTCATTATATACACCAGGCTTTTCTTGCAGTTGTTTTAGCTGACAGAAATATTGGGTGATCTGCATCTCCCGCTCTGTCTCCTGTTGATCATATTTGTCATCAAAGGGAGCGGCCTTTTCTGTTCGTGCCGAGTTCAGGCACACACACAGGCATCTGTTGATAGCACAATGCTATAGAGGCTGCAGCATTATAGAGTTCTGCGGGTACGCTTTGATTGGGTGTTTTATAACAGGGCTCAAACAGATCGGGACATATGGACATTTAGCCTGATATTCATTGTGTCAGGTTGCAGTTACACGCATGCGTGGCATAGATTTTTTCCTACATGCTATACTCTTCTTCTGATACTATGTTATGAGGCACGTTCACAAATTGCCACAGCATTGTTATTTTACTATGTCAGCTTTTTCAAGTAGTAACTGTTCGCTTTATTCATGACTTCACTGCTCTTGTTCCACCAGGGATTGAAAGCTTAATATTATCTGTGGGATCACTTTCCAGCTGCGTAGCCATCCCTTAATTTGGGAGAGGTTTTTTAACCCCTCCTGGATTTCTGTGATTGCTGTGATCCTTCACTTACTGACATATTTAGTATCAGAATCTCTGGCTGCTGTTTTTTGCTGTGTGACAAATTAACAGCCTCCCGGCATTCTGCAACCATTCATGGCTATATTTAGATGATCTGGAATAGGGTTTATATGTTTTTTTAAATTATTTTAGCATTGTTTTGTCTTTATTCGACCAATGGTACTTATTATACATTTTGTAATATTTTTCACCAACCCTGAGTGCTCAGCTTTGGAGTTTCTGCAGGTCCTGGCTTTTGGAACCTGTTCTTTTTTTTGTATCTAATCATGTTTTGCTCCAGAGTGCATCACCTTTAATATTTATTTTTAGGAGGGGTTGGATTTTGTTATTCATATTTGGTAGTAGAGCTTCTCTCAGCCCCTTTCTCTCTAGTAACATCAATGTCAGAACATCTTTGGCCCTAATTGCTTTTTGGACTGTTACAAGAAGGATAAGCCTTTTGAAAGTGACAATAGTGGCAGGTATGTTGTTGGACCTGGCAGCAGTAACAGGCACCGCAGAAGCGGATGTTGGTGTAAGTGCTGGTGGCCTGGTTGTTATTCATTAGAACTAACAGCTTTAGTAACATTCTCAGTATTATGCTTCCGCACATACTAGTTTCAGAACTACTAATTAGGTTCATAGTCGGCTGACTTAAACTTTCTTTTTCCTGAGGTGAAATAGAGGAAGAAAGACCGGTAACAGACGGTGGTCTGAGTATAGAGTCAAAGACAGAGAAGAGTCTGCAGGGGTTAGATTTGTGTGTATTGATTAGTAATAAAAATTAGATTTGTTTAGCCTGGGAGAGGACAGAATTGAAACAAGATAGGATGAATTTGTAGTGAAGGAAGTCTGCAAGAGTATGAGATTAGCTCCAGAGGCATTCAGAGGAGTGCAGGAGCGGAGCATACGAGTGTGGCAGTTTAGCCAGGTTCTGGGGTTAGAAGGGCGAGAGTGGGAGAGAAAAATAGGGACATGTAGATCAAGAGAAAAGGATAGGACAGAGTTGTATCAGAATCTGTAGCAGGGCTGAGAGAGGTGAGGGCGCATCTCATAGTGGAGTCAAGAACCGGATTTGTGTTACCTTGACCTCAGATTGTACCCGGACCGCTGCCTTCTCTGACCCCTGACCTTGACTTGTATTTGGACTCCCACATTCTCTACTCCTGGACCCCGGCTATGCACAACGACCATCCAACTTCTCCAACCCCAGACCACGGCGAGTATAACGACCATTCTGACCTCTCCTTTCCTGATCCGGCTACACAACCTTCGCTCTGCACTCCGGATGCGGTTACGCGGTTGTAGGTCGGTTTATATCACTTCCCCACCTCAGCCTCATGGTCCAATCCTGTTTGTGGTGAGCACTAGTTACAGTCATGTACAGAGATGAATTTGTTAGAATGGAAGCATGCATTTCAAAGGGCACAGGAGAAAGGAAGATAGGAGGGAGGTTGATGGGAGGTTGACAGGATGGGTATGAGGTTATAGAGGTTTATTCCACAAGGAGGTGAGGTTGCATGTGAGATTCGAGGACAAGAGCATGTAGAAATAAGAAAGGAACCTGGATTAGGAAAGATGTCCCCAGAAGCAAGGAAGAGAAGCAAGATAAGAAAGTGGATGTGTGAGGAGGATTTGTAGGGGTGGGTTTTAGAGCAGGACTAAGAGCTGAGAGGAGTCATGGGAAAGCAGTTCATGTGAACTGAGAAGTGGAGAAGGAAAGAGATGGGGAAGTGTGAATGGAGTTCACGACATATTGCCTTGTAGAAAAAAAAGTGTCATTTGGAAAGTAGTGTGGTTAGAGTGAATATAAATAGCAGAGGAGGCATGGCAGTGTTGTAAGTTCAGTGTTGAGTAGCCAGAGTGCTAGGCACTAAAAATAAAGTTAGAATAAGAGCAAAGTACAAACTATCAGAAATGCAATATATGAATGGTGGTGCTGCAGAGTGAAGAGAGCTGTATCTTGAGCCTGATATAAAATGATGTGATGTCATCCAAAAGGGGGGGGGGGGGAGATAGCTTATCAGGTAGCATGCCTCCCTCCCTTTGTGATGGCATCACATAACTCCAAAAAAGTAAAGGCATCACATGGTATATCTACCAATCCAATTTGGTGGGTATACCCTATGATGGCTTCCATTTTTTTTGTTTGTTGCTCAAGTGAAGTCATCTTAAAGGGAGGGAAGCATATACTACCTTATTGGCTGGCTTCCCTCCCTTTTTTGATGAGGTAAAATCCTTTAAAATAATGGAAGCGGTTACATGCCACACCAACCAATCGGATTGGGGTTGCACCATTTTACACTTAAGTGTGACATCACATGCCTTATATAAGTGCTGTCCCATTTCATTTGAGCACAAGAAGCTGTTGGGGCAACATCTCCAGGCCCCCATGGATTATAAAGAAGAGAAGACAGAAGAAAAGAAAGAAGAAAAGAAAGAAAAGAAGCAAAGAACTTACTAGCAACGTCTCTTCGATCAACAGAGGATCATGGTCTTCTTACCATCAGAGTGTTGAGCATTGTATCATGGGTCAACAGTTGGTACCGGAGTAGGACGAGGGTGAATCTCAGCAAAGGTAAGAAACACATTGATTGTATTTTATTTAATTGTGTATATTTTTTTAGGTTGCCCATTTACTCACAATGTGCTTATCTATGCCCCTTTCTGGGTATAGAAAAGCGCAGTGACAATGAATGCATTTTTTGACAAATGTTTGTTTTTATTTAATTGAATGTATTATACTTTTTGTTATGTTTTTTTTTAGGTTGCCCATTCATTGTCATTGTGGCAATCCATGCCCATAATGGGGGCATGGTTTACCACAGTGACAATCGTTAATTTATTGTCAAATGCTTGTTGTTTTTTTTAAATGTAACGTATTTTATTTTGTGGCTTTTTTTTTAGGTTGCCCATTCATTGCCATTGTGACAATCCATGCCCATATTGGAGGAATGGTTTACCCCAGTCACAATCAATGGCTTTATTGTCAAATGCTTGTTTTTATTTAAATGTAGCGTGTTTTATTTTGTGGCTCTTTTATTTTTAGCTTGCCCATTCATTGCCGTTGTGGCAATCCATGCCAATATTGGGGGCATGGGTTACCACAGTAACAAATTAATGGGTAGAGGGTGTGGAGGGTGGGGGTAATTCCCCCAGGGAGTGTGGTTAGGCCTCCCGGGTGGGTAGTGGTGAAGGGGGATTAACCCCTTAATTACTATAGCGGTTAATAACTGCTAAGGAAATTAAGGGGTTAGTGGCCAGTAATTATGTTTTTTTATTTTAATGTTGCTGCCCATGGAAGACAGAGGAAGATGAGGAGGGGTAGGGCAGGGGTTAGTACAACTTTAATTTACTTTATGCTGGCTGGGTAATGTTTTATTTTTAATGAGCAAATGCGCTATTATCGAGATCTGGATAATAGGGATGTTGCCCATTACTGTACTGTGTTGGGGGTAGAGAGGGTGGGTAGTAGGCTTGTTCTATTTATAGGTGAATGGGGGTAATTGGCCCAGGGTGGGTGGTTAGGCCGCTAAGGCAATGAAGGGGTTAATTTCGCCCGCAACCTTCCTGGTGCCGATATCTCCCTGCATTGTTTAAATCTCCTGCGTCACGTGACGGGGACATTTAAACGCAGAGGAGATACTGGCATCCCAAATGGGGCTCGTAACTCGGGAAGCAGGGGGTTCATGAGGCTGAAATTAACACGGTTCAGCTAAGGAGGCCCCCCGTTTCAATACTCTGTTATTAAAATTAACATTAAAACTGCGCGATCACCTGTAAGAGCTGTGAAAGGAGATGCAGCTCTCTCCGTGCAGCTCTTCCAGGCTGCAGTTTAAGCAAACACAAGTTTGTAGTGCTATAAGTATTGGGGGCTCGGGGGGGGGGGGAAACACACAAAGTCGTGCGATGTTGCATTTTCTTACCCCCACTATAAAAAAATTGTGATTTTTCTTAGTAAATACCGTTTTGACACACATTTCTTATAGTGCAGTAAGAAAATCCAAACCCGCCTGGCAATGCACTGACCTTATCGAAATTTAGTGAATAGGCCCCAATGCCTTTATTCACTGAGCAACTCATTCAGCGAATAACAAATAACAATAATACATAAACTCCAAAATGTAATGGTACATGTAATTCTTACTTGTTTCTTTTAGTCTTTTGCTGTTTTTACGGCATTATTGTTTTGAGACTTAATAATGCTTAAATATTACAGACGTATCTCTTGGTGTAGTATATTGATACAGTGATCCAACACTAGCAAACAATCCGTGTCCTAGATGTTGTGATATTGCTCTGTGGGATGTCCATTATTCAGGTAAGTCAGACTGATAATCAGCACCTTATGTGCGTGTAAATTTTCTTTATAAAGCCCCCTATGGTAGCTAAAGATTTGTGCAAAGAAAGGTAAAAGTACCTCATGGCACCACCCCCACTTTTTTATATTTAGGAAATACGTGACTGTGTCCCACTTGTAGGGCTGTTGCACATTTTGTCAACTCGTTTGCAAAGGTCTCTATTGAGATTCTCTCCAACATCTTGTACATGAGCTCTGCAAGAAAATACAGGAGAGCCTTCTATTGACACTGCTGTAGAATTAGCTCACACATGAGATTCAATAGAAAGAAAAATTCTACAAGAACAGTGAAGAGATTTATTCTCATCCCATTCTTTCATCCCTTTCTTTCCCTGAAGACACAAGGTGACACGTCCAAGTACTTGTCCCTCAACAGACTCTTCAGTGTGCAGCAGAGCAGAAAGACCTAATATCTATTCATTCATAATCTGTCATTCTAAAATCATTAGGGACAATTGACTTCACATGTCTCAGATAATTAGAATAGTCACCCTTTCCTTCTGATTTTCACAGTAAATACCTCACATTTTAAATCAGAATATTTATTGATGTCTTTCAGCATATGGCATCTTCTTGTCAGCTGTGGGTTTACAAAATATAATTTAGATCAGTGATTTGGATGTAGTAACTGTGAGAGTACATTATGGCTTTTATAATAGGTAGAGCTATATTCAGGGAATATGTTTGACACTGGGCCATGGACGATAAAGTAATGCTGCTTTAAAAAATCATTTATCATTAGTTCCACATATAAAAATGATAATTAAAGCAGCTATCTCCTAACTGCCTCAAAATAGATATCAAAGTAATCATTTTTACTTCAAATAGCATAAGAATGGAATTTGCACACTGTGGCTTTATAAACTGTCAGCCATTTGACATGAAGGAAATAAACTATGTTTAACTCATAAAGTGTTGAAGATACCTGCAACTGAAATATATTTTGTAGGCCTCCCTGTGTTAGTGGTCTACAGTACAGTATATAAAGGACCATACTAACTGCTATTGCATTGAATTGACCAATCGGTGCCTACTGGTCCCAGAAGTTGTATGGAGGGCCACTTAGTGAATATGGTCCAAGTTATTTGTTATTCGCCAGGTTCTGGACGCAAGGTAATTTTCATAGAACAAATGCCATAGTAAAACATGGAAAAAAACATTCATCTCTTCATAGTGGAGTGGTGCATATCAAATTACAGGCCTCCCCAGCATAACAGAGTGTATTTAGCTGTCACATACCCCTAGTCAAGAGGGATACTACCACAAAAGAATGTTGTCAAACATGGCTCAAGACTATTTAGTCATAGGATATCCAACATACCCAAATGTACAGTGGCGGTGCACAAAGTTTATACAAAATAGAAATTGCAAAAAAGAAACCTCCCCCATATATAAATTGTTTATATACAAAAACTCACACAATATAAAATGAATAGAGTATCTGTATCAATGGATCATCAAATCAGCCTAACCTTTACTAATTGCCACTAAAGTGCACATCAATTGGCAGCACCATATTTAAAGAACATTTGCCAACCCAAAGGCATTGTATGATAAGACATAAAGGGGAAAGGCTGGCTTGTGGGCCTATTGGAGACATTTAGATTGTAAGCTCTTTGGGACAGGGGCTCCTTTTTCCTAATGTTACTTCTACGTCTCAAGCGTTTATTCCCATTATGGGTTAAATTATTATGTGACGTGTATTACTGCTGTGAAGCGCTATGTACCTGAATGGCGCTATATAGATGAAGATATTCATAAATACATTCATACATGTGAATGTGCTCATGTCATAAGTGGAGGGTTTATGTCACTTTTTTACTCACTATAACTTACTAATAATTGTACAATAGAATGAATCCTGAATACATCAGAAGACTCTGACTCTCTGCTGAGAGCCCAACAATGTACAGCACTTATTCCCAATACATATGTTGGGAGAACAATAAGAAACATCAAGAACAAAGCGGTGTAGTAAACATTTTTATAAATGTCAGAGTCAAATCAGTCTAACAACTTAATAGGCAGCTCCACTCTACTGTTAATGACCCCTCAGTGTTCACCGTCTTCTGCCTTAAAAGTTTCAAGCACACTAATCTATATGTGTCGGACACCCCAGAATATTTCTGGGGTATTTTTCTATTCAAGGAGGTGAGAAGTGGGTAGGGCACAGTTGATGCTGCTTAAACTTTTTTTTCAAGTGAATAAGGGTTATAAAATTAGTCGTTTATAACTACCTAACTAATAGGACAAATCCCGGCTCAACACTTGAAGGGCTTTAATGTGTGAGGGGTTATGATGAGAGTATATAGAGAATAGAAAATATCACTATTTGCTGACGATGTACTCCTATCCCTAACTAATCCTGACGCATCAGTCCCAGAACTCTTCAATGAGATAGAAACGTTGGGTAAACTAACCAATTTTAAGATTAACGGCACTAAATCTGAAGCCCTAGACCTCCAAAAAACAACAAACAAAAAGTTTAAGATAAACTGGGAAACGGACACCCTTAAATACTTAGCAGTTTATATAGCAAAATACTATAATGGCCTATATGAACAAAACTACCCAGCTTTAAGTACACAAATCATAGCAGATTTCGAAAACGGGCACACACATCCAATCTCTTATACAGGGAGATTAGCATTTGTCAAAATAAATGTCCTCCCGACAATCCTCTTCCAGGTTCTCCCAACATCAGTGCCACCCCAGGTCATAAGTGATTTACAGTGGACAATATGTCAGTTTGTGTGGAATGGCTGAAAGCCACGAATCAAGCACTCAGTTATGGTCAAACCATTAATAGGAGGAGGATTGACTCTACCAGATCTACTAGAGTACTACAGACCTGCTAGGTTTAGTCATTTAATCTACTGGTCTTTACCAGGAGGAAAGAAACTATGGGTAGATATTGGGAGAAACAAATCACAGATAGAAGATATGTCAGCCATTCTATGGGTAAAAAAACCCAGTCCCACTATTACATCTGGTTATTTTCCACTTCCTGAAAATATGGGACACAGCCTACAAAATGTATACATTCTCAACAATCCCTTTTCTTGTTTCACCACTCCTTTGGAATCTAGAATTCTAAGAGGGTAACCACCAGGAGTCACACCAATGGCACCAAGCAGGTATATTAAAATGTAGGGACTTCTATAACGAGACAATTCTGAAATCCTTTCAGGAATTCCATGGCCAAAAGGGTATTCCCAATAAACGCTTCTTTCAATACCTACAATTGAGGCACTTTATCTTGACCATCGGTAAAGAAAAACAGACTCATAGACAACATTTGAAACACTTCATTGTAATTCAGAGAATAAGAAAGGAACTGTATCCCTTTTCTACCGATTACTCTCTCTAGATAACACAGAAGAGTAGACAACATTTATGATTCAATGGGAAAGAAATTTGAGTATGACCCTAGATTGGGAAGACTGGAAGGACATCTTCAGGAGGACTACTAAATCCTCTATAAATACAGGAATCGGGTGGAGTATACATAAACGTTCTGCATAGATGGCACCTCACTCCTCATTGATTCCACCTCCTTTCCTAGTTGAACCCTCTTGAATGTTGGAGAGGCTGTGAAAGCAAGGGCACTTTCTGCAGATGTATTCCTTAGTTTACTGATTTTGGAACAGAACTGGAGAAATAACAGATCACTATATACCCCTTGACCTTTGTGTCTATCTTTTGTTAAACCTATTAAAAACTTAGATAGGATGGTAGATTAATTAGTCAGCCATATATTTTCAGCAACAAAAAATGCTATAGCCTGTGCATGGAGACTGAAAACCGCCCCCTCACTGAAACAAGTAGAGGGGAAAATAAAGGATATGATGGAGAAACTAACGAGCATGCTTAAAGATACTCATCAGAGATTCCATAAGGTTTGGGAACCCTTGATAACTTAGAAAGGGGGAATGACAGACCCATCACAAACCCAGGCGGCTTCCTATTCACTAATCCACTAATCCACTGAATTATAATGACTGTACTGTATTTTTGCGAACTGTAAATGTAATCCAAAATACTTTGAGTATAAATTATATTGCTCCCCCCCCCCAAACCTTCCCCTCCTTTTCTGTTGTGTACCCCACCCTCATTATTCCTCCTATTTTCATTTTGCATATCCCATTCAAAAACTCAATAAATAATACGTTTTTTTTTTTAATGCACTTAATTAAGGCACCAGATTACAGGGAGTAGTACATAATTAGGATGCAAGAAACCACACAGGACTTTACAGGAAAAACATGATTGGGCACAGAAATGTATGGTAAAATCTATGTATTTATTAAGGGTTTAATGCAAGGTGTGAATGTGAGCAGTTAAGGAGAGCCAAGTGATTTATATGTCTCATTATATGTGCCCTACTTGGGCATATATTTTAATTTATTATTACATGGTGGCCATATCAGACAACATAATGTTTCGGGTGTTCCTGCACCCTTGCTGCACCCTTGTCTGTACATAGTGCCTCTATATCAACTGGCTAGCACAATTTGGAATACAACAAACCATTAAGATTTAGAAGAGGTGGATATAGGCATCTTCCAAAAGGGAGACTTTTGGATTGAGACCTTGGGTACACTGTATCCTATAGGCCTTATCAGGGGTTTTTATCTGAACTTCTTCATAGAAATTATGGAACTGGGCAGGTTTACTATCCTAACTTAACTACCATATATAGGCTTCTCTACTGTTGTGTTCTAACCAGCTGATATATCTATCTATCTATCTATCTATCTATCTATCTATCTATCTATCTATCTATCTATCTATATACAATATTATACATTTATATAAAAATTATATCAAAAATGATCTAATACAATTGAACATATATTAATTAAAAAGACAAGAAATGGAACTTAAAAACTCAATTTTATACATCAAATATAATAAAAAATAGTCAGAATTAAATGTAAGTGGAAAAAAACAAACCTTGCTAGTAGCTGGAAATTTCAAAATTATATTATATAAGGAACGCACCTAAATCAACATCCACATTGAGACCTAGTGGAACAAGAGTTTCCAATGTATGTATCCACCTGGTCTCCAGTTTAGATATTGCGTTGATGGTATTGCCTCCCCTCCAGTTATATAGCAGTTTGTCTATTCCAATACAAATAATTCCTGCAGGATCTTTGTTATGATATTCAGCAAAATGCTTGGACAAATTATGTTGCATAAATCCTTTGTATTGCTGATTGTTTGTGTTGTGGCAAACATCCACACTGCCCGATTATATCGGCTACATTGATTCAAATAAGTTGGGACTTTGTTACCATCTTGGAGACCTTCCGTCGATACATTGTATATTTCTATTGAATTTTTTTCAGATCCACTGATTTGCGTCCTATATTCATAGTGTTTGGCTATATATGTATTAACCTTAGTGTGAGGTTAGGAATTGTGAGGCTGCATCAAATGGTCTTTAATTAATTACATATTTTGATATTGTTGCGCATCTAATTTTCTTCTGTATATATATATATATATATATATATATATATATATATATATATAAAATGGAAATACAACTGTATGCTCATTTGCATGTCTTAGGCAGGTCTGCAACCCCGCCTTTCACCATTATCACCCAGCACACAGCACTTCCATTGCAGCAAGGGATTCTGGGAAATGACATGCAAATGAGCACACAGTGCCACTTTTTGTTTCAAAAACCCTTTTTAACATGGTTCCCTATGGGCTTAAGCTTGCTGCATGGTCACAGCTTTGAGCACAGCCAGGGTTAAGATGCATAGCCAGAAAACTCACCCTGGCTGTGCTGTGGAGGGTTTTTGTCACTTTTTTTACTCACCATAACTTAACTCAGTATACACACGCACACGCACACGCACACGCACACACGTTCTCTCCAATAAAGCTATTATGTATCCATATGAGATTTTAGGATGCGGAAAGCCCTATTTCTATGAATATATATTATACAAAAAAAGTCTCTCTTCATGTAAAAGAAAAAATCTAAACTTGTTTCAACTAATATATAAAATGTCAATATTATTCATAATATTTAGATATTGTGTTTTTTGTTATAACCACATAAATGGGTTTACTATATCTCTTAAAATGCAGTCCTTTCAGGGTCTTAGTTACATTACTTGATTTTTTATTCTGATTGACCAGTTTATAGTTGATTTATTCTCTTTAAAGCCCTTATGCCATAAACTGCTACTGTATAGCACTGATCCGCAGTTTACAGACTATGGTAATTTGGTATGAATGTATGTGTAATGATTTATTTAATTTGCATGCGAGCGGTTTATTGTTATCTATGTTTATATTGTATGTTATAGGAAAGCGTTTTTACACCAGGCTTATCCTTTCTCTTTGATTTTTGGATTGAAAAATTAAAGGGACACTTACTGTACAAGCTCATGTTCATTTAGGATGCTAATCCGTTTGCTAATGTTGCACAATTATAATTGGGATAACTGCATCCGGACTATTGTTCTTAAAGGATATTTTGCTTAACAGGTTACCTTGGTGACGGTTAGTGATGTCATTAGTTCCGGAATAGTTCTATGCGCTATGTGTCTGCTGGAAGGCGGAGAATCGTAGGTATTTATACTGCGTTGATTAGCACTATCTGCAATATACACATATGACAAAGGGTGCAGGAGCACCCCAAAATATGTTGCCTGGTATGGCCACCATGTCATAATACAGTACATTGAAATAAATGCCCACGTAAGGCTTTATTGTCAATTTCTTACGAGTGTGTTCCTCATTATGATATATGCATGAATGAGGCAACACTACTTTGCAAGTGTAAGTGTGCTTGAAAGGTCATCTACTTCAAACTGCACTTACAGTAAGTCTCATAAGTAAGCAGGGAAGCAATACATTAAGATTTCCTGAAAGAAAACATGTAAAGTGATGAGAATTGACTGCACAAGGTAGGTATCTGCTCAGTGTGGTCAATGCAGCAAACTCTCAGAATGAACATGTTGAAGCAAAGCACTGTGTGCTTTTGAGTTACTGGAGCACAGTGTGGAGGAGTTATGTAAGGAGATGTATATTACAATTAAATGCAACAATTTCTGTGTCCTTCGCTGACATTTTTCTCAATGTTTTTGTGTGTGGAATAAACTGCCCAGCTCTTATCTGTCATTGATCTATTTTCCAAAAAAAGTCTACAGCATTATATACTCGATCCACAGTTTTTACCCTTGAAGCAGATACTAACGTATAGAAAAGATGATTTTTCAACAGCAGAAAATGTAATCTACAGATATCTAAAGGAAAACATTTTCTCTTGTGTTTAGTGTAATACAATTACAATTTTTTTTTTTAGAATTTGTATTCTTGTAAAGTTCATAACTAAATATAGAATAGCCAAAAAGTTAACCCATTTAATGTCAAATTGTGATTTTTGTGAGTTTGTTTCTACTTGTTTTCTGGCTGTTCTGAAAATGCCAGAGGGGAATAGGTGCACCGTTGCTGCTAGCTATGGTAAGAGAACAAGTGCCCTTACTAACGGTGCTAATGTATATTTCTTCCTGCTATCTTGATTTCAAATTGTGGGTAGGTGTGATGTAGCTCCAGGCTTTGATAATTTATGGTGTCCCTGTGCAATCTGAATATGTAAATTAACTTTTGCTCAGTGCAGGTGCCTAAGTCCTCAGGGAGTCTTTATTGACTAGAGGCTGTGAATAGCTGTGTATGCATATATCTATGAACTCATTTCTTCTGCACTATATATATATATATATATATATGAACAACAAGAAAAGAACAACAAGTAAAAGAATTATTACTATATGTCCATTTGCATGTCTTAGACAGGTCTGCAACCCTGTCTTTCACCATTATCGCCCAGCACACAACACACACACACACACACACACACACACACACACACACACACACACACACACACACACACACACACACACACACACACACACACACACACACACACACACACACACACATATGTGTGTGTGTGTGTGTGTTAGGTGGATGTCGGGAATATATCCAACCATGAAGACAAACATATTCTATGATAACAGTGGTACGACCTTCATAACGTACTTTATGAAAATCTAAAGAGTTGCGACCAATAATAATAACATTTAATGTCATCTTGTTTTCCAAGTGCAATCTAAGAACATGTTGTACAGTATTTAAAAAAATTATAAAGATTTTAAATGCTTTTGCTTTCCATTTGTAATATTAAAGTGATACATACAGTATACTTCCACTATTGCTGTTAATTAAAAGATGCAAAAACATAGATAATGTTTCTTTTATTACAATTTGGTTAATGCATATGTATTTAGCACACACCAAAAGTATTTGTTCTTTGAAGAAAATTGTATTTACAATTTAGTTCCCAATGTAGCCCCTTCTCTGGGTACTACTAGTTCTGTAAGGAGTTAACGACATTAATGGGTTAACTGTTTGGGGCTCACTCAGGTTATTCCCCCCCCTTCATGTGACATATGATAACTATGCAGAAAGGATGCCACTTCCTTGTATATCTTGTGACCACTGATGTCACCATAGGGAGATAGAAGGGTATATATACTGTAGCTCCACCCTTTGTTATAGAAACAGTTTCTTCAGAGTTCTAACTGGGGTCCTCACTGTGAGTCTTGTAAATAGGTTTGTATGTATAGTCATATGTAGTAAGAGATGTCCTGTCACCATGTGTTGTTTTCAGTTACTGTAGTACCGTGCCCTTTAAGTTAGTGCCTGTAGTAATATCAGATTATTCTCACTATTGAAAAGGAGGAAGTATGCTTTTAGTAAGGAGTTTTGATCATAGTGACTTCGGAGTATGTTTTCACCGGCTCAACCAGAAGGTTCTTAGTGCAATCCTGATTAAATAGGTATGGAAGAAGTATGCAGTACATAGTCACAGGTTACTAATTTAGCAGCCTGAAGTGTATTCCTGATGAAGCCCCAGGGCCGCTGACAGGGACGGAGAGCCACGACAATTGTCCCAAGCCCGGAGGCTGCGGGGGGCCCGGCCGGCCAGCACTGGCAGTGGGCCCAACCTCTGGCCAGGTCCCAGCTGGCCTGGGGCCAGCAGCAGGACCAATATCCATGTCCAGCTGCCGGGCCCCAGCTTTCCCCCCCTGAAGCAGCCCTCTCTCCACTGGTATTGCAGTTCGGCGGGCTGGATGGTACGTACCAAAGGTGTGTGCACGTGTGATGTAGAGAGGTATTATGTGTGTGATGTGCAGGTGGAGTGATGTGCAGGGGGGCTGTGTGGGATGTGCAGGGGGGCTGTGTGGGATGTGCAGGGGATGTGTGTGATGTGCAGGGGGGGGTGATGTGGAGTAGGGGTTATTGTGTATGATGTGGAGGGGGAGTATTGTATGTGTGGGGGGAGGGGAGAGAGGTGTGGGGGTGTTGGAGAGGTAGGGATGTGGTAGACAGGTGGGGTGTGTGGGAGAGAGGTGTGTGTGTGAGGGAGAGGGGTGTGTGTGAGAGATGTGGGTGGGAGAGGGGAGAGGGAGGGGTGTGGGTGGGAGGGGGGACAGATGGGTGTGTGAGAGATAGAATGGGGTTTCGCAAGGCCGCTGACACTGGGGGTGGGTGGAGCATAGGGGGGGCAGTGAAAACTGTAGTCCTGGGCCTCTGGAAAGTGTTCTATGGCCCAGTGAGACATTACTAACTCTATGCAAGAGACTGACAATTTAACTCTTACTAACAGTAAGTAACAATTATAAGTACCTCCTCAGCGTAAGAATGAGGGTTACAAAGGCATGATGTCCAGGGTGTCATGTTTTGCCACGAGTTTCTTTCAAGTGAAATGTATGTCAATACCTGTGGAGTCTTATAGACTGATGTCAAATAAAACACCTTGTATGTTTTACAAACGTTTCTGGCGCCCATCCTGTTTTGATCTGTTTATTCACACCCAACCTGCACCTACATGTACCCAGCACCCTGATCAGGTATGAGAACAGAGCAATGAAATATATATTGTCAATCTGAAGTAACCTCCTTTGGAGCCGGATAAAGACGGTTACCCCAACAAAAATTACAATAACAAGTCTCTCTCTCTCACCTCAACATAAAAGTAAGAAAGGAAGAAATACAATCGTGGGCTTTAGAACCCATTTTTCTTTTTTTAATCAAGCAACACCAATATTTTTGGGTAACTGTTCAACTATGACTTAAAAATGTTATTCGTCTGTCCACCTGTATGTAGTGGTAGAAAATAAGGAAGATACTTTTGGATGAGGAGTGAGGCTTGAAGTCAAACATAGAGAAAATAAGTAGGGAATTAACTCCTATCTACTGAAGAAAGTGATTAAGGTTGTAAAAGAGGATCTAAGATATTATGTAGTTGAGAGATATCATATGTATTACTTCAGCCAACTTAACAATGGTAACATGTATGTCTTGTTTTCATAGGAAAGTATTAATCAAAACAGTAATCAAAAATAATAATGCACTTGAGTAATGTTGATTTAGTTTCCAAACTCCTGATGTGTTAAAAACAAACAGCTTTATTGTTCTTACTGAGATTGCTTGTCCCACTCAATAGTGCAGCTGTGTTTGTTTGTAACATGTGGTATTTCTTTATACACAAAAGTGACCACTGACCAATTTAACCTGTTTGTTTTATTAATGTTATGTTTGTTGGGTGACATTATCTGCACCCACGTGTTTTCATATCTTAATAAAGCCAAATTATTTGGTTTTATTTGATGCTCTTTCTTTCTGCTCAAGGATGTCTTCTCTCTACCCCCTTTGTATCTAAAGCCCTCTCTCGCCTTAAACCCTTCTCACTGACTGCCCCTCGCCTCCGGAATGCCCTTCCCCTCAATAAGACTAACACTAACACTCTATCCACATTTAAGTCCCACCTTAAAACAAAGCTGCTTAACGAAACATATGAGTAGCTCCGTGGCTGATACTACACACCTCATACATAAATCTTGGCCCCTTGCAGACGCGCTGTACATTCTTCCTGCCTACCAATTAGATTGTAAGCTCTTCAGAGCAGGAATTCCTTAAATGTTACTTTTATGTCTGAAGCACTTATTCCCATGATCTGTTATTTGTATTATTTGTTATTTATATGATTGTCACATGTATTACTGCTGTGAAGCGCTATGTACATGAATGGCACCATATAAGTATCCCCCTGGTCCCCTGTTTGTCCCCTTACCTCTCCATAGGCAGCGGAGGCTGGGGAGAGTGCGGGGACATGTACAGTAGCAAGCGGCGGCCATTAGGAGTATAGCACAGCAGGGGAACTACAAGGACAGAGAAAGGGAAGGTAGGGTCTGGGTGTCAGTGGCGTGCAGACTAGGCCAGATTAACCCTTTAGGTCCAACATAGGCCGCACTCACTTAATCAGATTGTGGCTGCTACAGGGAAACTCTTAGCTAGGTACATTTCCCCTGTAGCTATATACAGTTAGTGTAAAGTGCCATCTGAAGATGCCACACAGCGATTTGCGGATTGTAGTCTGGGGCAGGACCACATTCGCACTATCATAGACTATCAAAGGTGAGGCCCTCCTACCAGAGTTCACCCCACGCAGAGGCGGAGGCTTTGCGGACATCGACGTCGTTGGATCAGCGGATCCCTTTTGCCATACCCGGGTGCTGGGGCACCAGGGCTGGTACCTCACAATGTGCACCAACTATAACACTTTCAGTTACTGTTGGCAGCGCTGTCTCACACAGCGGGTTGGGTGGAGCTGGGTGGGTTGGCTCTTGTGGACACCAGTACTCAGTACTTTGGAGAAATCCCATCAGGGGTGGACACTATGGTTGGAGGGCACGGTGGGGCTGCGGCTGTGCGAGGCCTATATTGTATGTGGGTTAATGATATATCTAGTTGTACCTGTGTTCAGTAAACTGTTATTTTGTGTGTGATCTTATTGCATTGGGTCCTGTGAAGGGGTTATCCGGCGCTGTCAGGATCCCTCACAGTTGGAGGCGCTGTCACCAGACGGATCAGGTACACCCCGGGCTCACAGCAGCGGAGGTTCAGGCCTCCTGTGAGCCACAGGTAAAGCACCACACACTCAGTAGCCGTCACATTTCCCATAGGGTGGGGGAAACAGCACTACATAAATAAAGGCATACATACATGCTAGCAAGAGCACAAAAAATGGCGTTGGCTGCAAGTGGCTTTGGGCCAAGGGCGCTTTTTATTCGCAGCAGAGTACGGGGTAGACATGTGCTAACTTGTCCCAGTTTTCTCCGTGAAAGTTTTCACACATGTATGAAATTGCGGAACAATAGCCAGTTGTTTTTGCTAAATTTGACCCACTGTTTCACAAAATATTTGCAAAAGTTGATAATAAAGATGCTCACTATGTAACACTTTCACAGTTGGTGATTTTTGGTAAAGTTTAATGTTTCCACAAACCTACTAGGAGGAACTAGTTAAAAGGACAACACTCAACATATCTCTGCAACAGCAATACAAACAAATATTTAGAATTAATGTACACATAAGATTATGTTTTAAAATATCAAAGAACATATCTTAATATTTTATGCAAGCAATTTATGGATTAAGTTGGTACATTTAGGCATTGTCTCTCTCTGTAGCTAGTTTAGCAAAGGGGAGGGAGGGACTTATTTCCCATGATATATATTGCTCTGTCCCTCTTTAGTTTCAGTTCAGCGTTGTGTTCAGTTCTTTAGTTAGTTATAGAATTGCTTTATAGGAACCTTAAAGGTTAAGGGGAATAAAGCAGAAGACAGGAGCAGTTAGAGAAATGTTGGGTGTTAGACAGGGCAAGTAATTAAAAGACTAGCAGAACATCTGAAGGATTGCACAGCAAGGGTCCTGTAAATAATTGTGGGTCTGAAGAAAGGTCTCCATCATCTCAACTGCAGAAGGTACGCCCTAGTGCTAGTCTAGTAGAAGTCCTCTTAGATAGCCCTTCTTAGCTCCTGAAGTAAGGTCTTCCTTCAGGTTGAGGCCTAGGAATCACCTATTGGTAGAAGTTATTATTGTTCTAAGAAACTCATTGTTGGTATTGAAGATTCTACAATAAAAGTCCCCAGTGGCCATTTTTCATCCTCCTCTGCTCTCCGTCTTGCCCAGGAGCTTGCAGCCACTTTACCTTCTTCCGCGAGAAAATATCTCAACCACTTGTCATAAAAAGGCTATCTCTTGAGGCCCCTGCAAAAATGACTCACCTATACCCCTTGGCCGGGTGGGCGACATGTGTATTAGCAGTAAAATACCAAACATGAAATAAATATTAAAACTATTATGGTCAAATTTACTTATACAATAGGCTTAGTTCACATTCCTTCTATTCATTTTAATGTCAGTAGCATGAAACAAAACTGTAAATCTGTATATATCTAGATGTACCTGCTGCAAAGCAATGCTTTCCTACGCTTTACACTTATCACCAAGCCATGCACGGGTGACAGGGTTCCATTTTGTGCCCTTCTAAGTTTGTAGACTGATTTGACAAATCGGAACATTGGATTAAGAACAAAGTCCCTCCTAAAAAGCAAAAAAGCTGTGAAAAAAAAATCTCTTTTGCTTTATCTTTTCTTTGTGCACCTCAGACTGCTGAGCTGAAGCCATAGCCATTTGAGGAACTGATCTGTATCTTTCACGTCTCATGGGTGCTGGATTCAGAGTGGTCCTACCTGTGACCAAATAGCTACATCATAAGGGTGCAGCAGAGAGAAGATGTGCTGCTGAGAGACTACAATCCTGCTCCATCAGAGAATGTATGTACAGTGAGACAGCAAAGAGAATCACAAATTTCCCCACTGTAAATAGCTGCTATGAGTACCTATAAGACCTGAGTACAGACTGCTGCTGAACCATCCCTTGCACACATCTGAGAGCAGATACACTAAGCTCCATAGAATCATGTCAAATAACGTTAGGTTACCTAAATCAGTAACAGACATTACATTCCCTGCATTTACAGCACATATCCACAAAGGTAATCATGTGCAAAAACAATGACCATTGTTTAACTTAGGGGTGCGCAAAGTGGGGGGCACAAGATTTTTCAGGGGAGCGCGGTTGCAGAGGACCTGCGCTCTTCCTCACAGCATTTATATCAAATGCCGGGGATCGGGTGAGGCCCCTGCAATGTCTCCTGCCTTGTCTTCAGCGACTCATCGCCATGGCAACATGGCGGCAAATTACGCCACAGGGTCACGTGACATCATGTTGCCCAATGAGCATTTTGGGGAGTGGTTATTGGAGGAGTTAGGGGAGGAGAGAGTCAGCACAAAATGATACAAAATTATAATGAGATGTATCCAAAAATTGTGCCTATAATGCTCTGCACAAAGGGTAAGAAGCAAGATTTGAAAGATTCATACATATGTTGCTGCTTGCAAATGGACACAGGTGCTCTGTGTTGGCTTAAATGGCACCACTTTTGATACATATGCTCTTATAACAGTGCACAGTACAACAACTCCTTATTAACATACAGTAATATTGCTACTTACTGATTTAATCTAAAGGGAACAGTGTGATTGTTTACTATGTATTTGTATTATTATTATTATCTACCTTGCATTGCAGAGCCTCGTCCCAGACATGTTTCTGACTCCGATACATGGCATTGCACCTAGCTGCAGTATAATGCTTATTTTTTTCTGGAGGCCTATTCATTCACCATAAAAAAAAAGTTTACTTCTTATTTTCAGGTAGAGACATTATTTAACCCTTTTATTTTCGTGATTTTACTTACCTGCTGACTGCTGAGGGACCCAGAGAGCTGCCAGGAATTGGATACTTTTTCGCCTATCACACCATCTCCCGGGGACGGAACTCTAAGCATCGTGTTACTGTACATACTGTAGTTAGTGTAGAGCGTACAGCTGCACCATTAACTGTGAACACACCTGTAAGCACAATTTGTGACCCTATTTTATGTGTTATCTCCTTCAAGGAACCATTACATATCAATTTCAATACATTTTCTGAAGTAATAATTTTTCTCTCTCTTGCGGACATCGTGATGTTTGTTGTTTTTTTTACATTTGGTGAACTGCGTGGTCATTTTCACTGAATTTCAGTCTCAGTGGTTGATTCTCAAAGACAGAAGTTCCAACTCAGAGTTACATAATTACATATTTACATAGTTACATGAGGTTGAAAAAAGACCTATGTCCATCAAGTTCAACCTCAAAAAACCCCAGTGACATATCATCCAATGATATCTCATAAGGGGAAAACGTAATTCCTTCCTGACTCCAAATATTGGCGATCAGATTACTCCCTGGATCAACATCCTTCCCATGTTTACTTATTTGGTATATCCCTGTATACCGTTCCTTTCTAAAAAGATGTCCAACTTTATTTTGAAGATATCTATTGTATCTGCCATCACAGTCTCCATGGGTAACAAATTCCACATTCTAACTGCCCTTACTGTAAAGAACCCTTTACTTTGTTGCTGCTGAAATCTCCTTTCCTCCAACCTTAAGGTCCTTTGTACTGCCCTTGGAATGAATAGTTATTTTGAAAGCTCCTTGTACTGTCCCAGAATATATTTGTATATAGTTATCATATCCCCTCTTAGACGCCTCTTTTCTTATACAAACAAATCTAATTTAGCTAGCCTCTCCTCATAAATCAGATTAGCCATGCCCTTTATTAATTTGGTGACTCTTCTCTGCACTTTTTCTTGTTCCATAATGTCTTTTCTATGTAGTTCTGCACAAAACTTACTTAATATTCAAGGTGTGGTCTTACTAATACTTTATAGAGGGGCATAATTATGTTTACTTCCTTTCCATTCATTCCCCGTTTAATGCAAGATAAGATCTTGTTTGACTTTGCAGCTACTGCATGACTTTGGGCACTATTGCTAAGCCTGCTGTCTGCAAGCACTCCTAAATCTTCACCCTTCAAGGATTCTCCTAATTTATCTCCATTTAATTTGTAAGTTGCCTGCTTATTCTTGTTTCCCAAATGCATAACCTTACATTTATAAGTATTAAACCTCATCGGCCATGTACTTGACCAAGTTTCCAGTCTATCCAAGTCTTTCGGTAGAGAAATTACATCCTGCTCTGATTCTACTACCTTACACAATTTAGTGTTATCAACAAAGATGGAGACTTTGTTCTCTATTCCAACCTTGAGGCAATTAATAAACAAGTTAAAAAGCAAGGGTCACAGTATCAATCCTTGAGATAAATTGAGGTGATCCTTGAACTGGTCATTCAATGAGTGTATTTCCAAGTCAGAATTAAATAAAGTATCTAAATATTCAATGTAATTATCAGTCTCTTGTATTGATTCCCACAATCATTTAAGAACATCTTTAACTAACTTGAAACACTGATGTACCCCCAAAACATTTTTAGGGAAGGACACACAAAATGAAAACACAATGTACAACCTGCATTTGTTATTTTCAGTTCTCAGTAGAGATCTTAAAATAAATAGTTGTAGCCCTCTTTCCCCTTACTAAAGAGTCTACCGGTACTGCCGTTACCTGTTGGCTCACAGAAGGCAAGAGCCTCGCCACTGGGAGCCTGGAGTGATCAAATGTTCACCTCGGTGCAGCACCTCCACCTAAAAGGGATCCGAACGCAGCAGGATAAGCCCCTCTCAGGAACAATACCAATAATACACACACGTCTGTATATAAAATAACAACCTTTACTATGAACCATAAACAGTATCCTGTACCACACAGTATAGCAACCCCAACTCTGTACCACCAATGAGGGTCCCCAAAGTACATTAGGTGCTAGGCACAACACCCTGTTCTTTTCCCCAATGTCCAGGCCCACCCAAGAGTGTAGGGAGTATCTCTACCCCGTGAATTGTTGGTGCACTTGTTGAGGTACCTGCCTAGTACTCCAGTACTCGGTGCAGCCGACTTAGTGATGGGGATCGGCTGATCCAGCGATGTCACCGTCCACGATAGCATCCGCCTCTGCGTTGTGTGGTCTCCGGTAGGAGGGTCCCAACTTTAAGAGTCCCTGTACGTAAGTGGTGTGATCCCAGACCACAGGGCCGCAATCACTGCACAGCATATTCCTCTGTGTCCCTGACACTATTCAGTAAATGGGAAAGCATCCCTATCTAAGGGGACTTCCCTGAAGCAACCACAGCTACTGTGAGCCGGGACCTAACTGGGGCCTAAGGGAGGGATATACTAGGCCTAGTCTCAGAGCCACTGGCTCTGAGACACTACCTACTTGATCCAGCTCCCTCATCCGACTGGCGTGGTCCCGCTGAGAGCGCAAAATGTATCAGTCTCTTCTGCTCCTGCCTCATAGCCTTCTGGGGGCTGTAGTTCCCGCGGAGCGCCTTCCTTAATGGCCATCGGCTATATCTATAGTCCTGCGCATGTGCAGGGTGTACTAAGATGGCCACCGGACCTAACAAAGCACTGCGCATGCGCAACTCCCTTTGCGCATGCACGCGCCTATCAATCATGGTGGCACACTGTACCGGGAGCCCCCGGCGACCCGCTCACCATCCTGAAGGCCCGCACTGCCTGCATCCTTTCCCCGCCACTACCGGTGCTCACTGGGTACACGCGCACTCCTCCGCCGGCAGTCGCCTGCCCCTGCAGCATCCCCGGGGGTAAGGGGGCAGGGAAGCCCAGAGGGGGAACATAGTTAATTACTCTAGTCTCGTTTGTATTGCTACAAATGAGAAGGGCACACTTGCAAGAAGTGATCAAATGACTTGTAATTTATCAGAGATCTCAGTGACAGACCATTAAAACAACACATAAAAACCTCAAGAGAAATTATGAAGTGAAGTTTTAATGTGGCTACACTGCCAAAAATATAAGCTCCAAATGAAATAATGGAGGGTTTCTACTTCATTGACATGCAAAACCGAATGCATCTTACCACAACAGAGAAGGTTCAACCTCTGCTAAAACTGACAAAAATATTTTTTAATTTTAAAGCATAACAGAACTATTGAAAGTAAAAAAACTAATCACCCATCTCTACCTATAATAATAAAAGAGCCTGTGCGTATGTCTCTGTCAAGACCATGAAACCTAGAGACCTAAATCTGTGCTGCATATTAAGGTGGGACCCTAGAGATGTGCTCCTGGGGTTATTGTTATCTCCTGTTTTCAACTACTCCACCTCCGATTGGTTGTTCCCGCTCCGTGAGGCCATTGATTGGTCGGCTTCTTGGTGTGAAGCTGCTGATTGGCCTTTGCTTTGCATGGGGGTATGTGATAGGTAGCCGTTTCTGAGCTGGTGGCCTTCCGGACATTCCTTAAGGGGAGAGCGTTAGCAGTGGAGATGGGACTGTAAGAGGTAGGGGGGTGGGTGGGAGTGTAAGAGAGGGGGGTGGGGGTGTAAGAGAAAGAGGAGGAGAGGTGGAGGTGTAAGAGAGGAAGGGGGAGATGTAGCGGTGTAACAGTGAGGGGGAGAGGTGGAGGTGTAAGAGAGGGAGGGGGAGAAGGGGGTGTAAGAGAGGGAGAAGGGTGAGGGTGTAATAGAAGGAGAGTTGTGAGAGAGGGCGAAGAAGAGTGAGAGACAGAAGGGGGAGAGAAATACATGGCGGAAGGGAAAGGATTAGAGATGGGAGTGTGAGAGGAGGGGGTATAAGCAGGGATGGAGCAAGGGTATTCGGCGCTCTGGGCGAACCTTCAGCCTTGTGCTCCAAGCCCCCCCCCCCGCAACCCACAATTACATTTCCGATTTTTTTTCTATCTACCTGAAAAATTTAAATGTTATACCAAATAGATTTTTTCTAACATACACCCTCCACCTTCTCCCTCATTCTCTCTGCCCTCTATCTCTCTCCCCATCACTCTGTCCCGCCCCTCCCTCCATCATTCTCTCTCTCCCTCATTTTCTCTCTCCCCATTCTTCCCCCTTCTCTCTTTCTCTCTACCCCCCTCGTTCTCTCTATCCCCCTCATTCTCTCTATCCCCCTCCCTCTCCCCACCTCCCTCAGTGTCTCTCTCTCCAAATCCCTCTTTCTCTCTCTCCCTCCCTCCTTCTTTCCCCCCCCCCCTCGCTCCTTCTCTCTTCCCTCCCCTCCATCATTGTCTCTCTTCCAATTTCCTTATTCTCTCTCCCCCTCCATAATTCTCTCTCCCCGTCATTCTCGCCCCCGCCCCTCCATTGTCATTCTTCCCCCCTCCCCCTCTCCTTGTCATTCTCTCCCTGTCATTTTCTCTCCCCCTTACACACAGGACATTGACATAAAACACACAAACACCAGAACAGATCAAATACACACAGAACAGCCACAGAAAACACACAAACACAACAGAGAACACACACAACCTCTCTCTGGTCAATGAAGTTTTCTCCTCTGTTTGGCCCCGTCTCCAGGCACTTTACACCTCCTCCTAATTAACTGCATTATCCAGCAAAAGTCAATCAGGATGGAGGAAACTGCCCAGGCCCCTAGCACCTGTCCTTCTGTCTCCCTGCTCCGAGAGATCGTGGAAATCTGCTGCCCCTCAAATTCTGCCGCCCTACGTTGCCACCTAGTTGGCCTAATCGTTACATTGATCCTGGGTGTAAGAGAGGGATGTGGGGGAGGTGGGGTATAAGAGAGGGAAGGGGAAGTGAAGGGGAAGAAGAGTGAGATAGGGGAAGGATGAGTGAGAAGGGGAGTGAGACACAGAGGGGGAGAGAAATACAATTTGGGGGAGGGGGAGGGAGAGAGGAGGAGTTTGAGAGATGGGGGTTTAAGAGATGGAGGGCAGTGCCGTCTTAATGCATGGGCACGCTGGGCAGTTGCCCAGGGGCCCCACGCTAATCTATGCATAGACCAGAATTTAACATTAATTAAATCTCCCGCTAACTCGGTAGAAGGAGAACAATTACGACTTGTAGCGGAGAGTTGGGAGGGCCCAGTGCACTGCTTTGCCCGGGGGCCTATAATGCTGTTATGACGGCCCTGATGGAGGGGAGAGGTTGGGGTGTAAGAGGAAGGTCAGTGATGGGGTGTGAGTGTCACTGAGGGGGAAGGTCACTGAGGGAGTGTGTCAGTGAAGAGGGTGGATGTCACTATAATGTCAAGTGGGAATCTCAGTGAGGGGGGGTCCGGAGGGCAGCCTCGATCACTGCAAAGTGGAATTATTGATCAGGTTAAAGAAGGCGCCATTTTCGATTGATTCACGGTCTGCAATGGAAAAGATGACTCCAGAGTACTGCAACCCGTGCGAAGCCGAATACTTTGCTAGTATAAAATATGTTAAAAATGCAAGCACAATAACCCCATCCATGTCTTACACAAAGACTCGTTTTAAATGAGCTGTGAAGTTGCTTTTCCATACTGGGCAAGAATCAAAACCTCATTCACTTGAATTAAATCTCAGAGTTTTTCCTTATACAAGGCGATCACACTGTAATGGAATAAGGGACACAGAGTAACACTTTTTTCTATAACAACATTCAGGGTTTCACTTTCTTTTTAAAGAAAATTAAATGTATTGTAAGGGTTCTCTCCCTTTTAATCCCAATGGTATCAAAATAGTATAAAACTTTCTAAAATAAGGTCAAAACATCTTTGCTCTGATGATTAACAAATTGTGGCCTAGATGCACTCTGTGAAATCATTACCTATCAAGGAAACCTTTGCCTGTTTTACCCCGTGTGTAGTTTGATAGGAGGTACAGTACTAGACACACATTTCAGGGAAATATACATCATGATGCATCTGGGTCTATTGCTTTTACCAATGTCCTGTGTGTGAAGCGAGGTACATTTCTGAGACTGACCGGCATTAACCCCCGTTAGTATTGGGGGTTGCGATCAAGCGGCCATTTACGCATATTTTGGGACTCCCCCCTGGAGAGCGGCAAACGCGATCTTCCATGGGAAAAAGCAACCATATCCATTACACATCATAAGGGATCCCAGCGTGCCAGCCCTCGTGCTGCTCAGTGAATGTCATCAGTGTATTGGAAAAGTTCAATGTCAGACAATAATTTGTCAAGAGCCCACATCCATGCCAGACAAAAGTCATAAGAGACATCCTGCCCATTGGGCTGCCCTTCGAGGTGCTCTCTGAGATCTATATGCACAGAGACAGATTTGATATCTGTGAGGATTTAGAAAAGTCACTTCTTGTTCAGTTCTGGTGAGATTGGAATCTGACTAATTTGCTCCATTATGTCCTTGTATCCAACAGATTTCCAGTGGATTTTTCTTTTTTAAATCCGGTGCTGTTTTATTTGACCAATAATCGTTTTACCCAAGGGACCTTAATCCGCCCTCGTTTACATCATATTTATAAAATATTGCACAACCCATACAAGTTCTTCTTAAAAGGTTGTAAACATGTTTAGAAAATATTATAAAAAAAAAAAAAAAAGAGCAAGTAAAACAGAAGCAATTGGCAGGGTATCCTTTTGGGGTTTATTTAAAAGTATCAGTTATATCCAGACACTATGGTCCTTAATTGCGCTCTTTAGAAAAAGACCCCTCAGTTTACTAGTTCTCAGTTGGCAATTTATCCATGTTTATGTTTGAAAAAAGCATGTATTTTGCTACTTAGTAATGCTCATTTAGTGTCTCGGTGGAGTTTCACTGGCCAAAAACATTTTTTCAGCCAAGTTAAAATTAAGTTTAAAGATGCATGGCTCCAATTATTTTTTCTTAAGTACTCTGAAGCGTAGGCCATTACAGCCTGTAAAATCTATAAGCATGCTTTTTTAATTAAGCAGATTGCATAATAAATAAGATATAGGAGAGAAACAAATACAAAGAGCTCCTTAACATCTAATGATCCAGGAGGCATCAGAAAATAAATTCTTTTCCTCTTGCATCTTTATGGGTTTGTGCCTGTACTCGCTTGCTCCCTTACATCTTACAATCAAAGGCATTGAAAGCACTTTATACAGTTACTGACATGGATGCCTGACAGAATGTGTGCTATTTGTATTGCTGTGTTATGTTGTAGGACTTTTGCATGAGTGGTAACATTCTCCAAATGAACCAATAAGCAAATAAAACATTTTCAACCACATTGTTATTCTCAATTCCAAATTGTGATGTTTTCTCAATGTGTTCTGAAAAGTAAGTCTTTTTGTGATGCCCGTGCAGTTTTTACATTTTAGTTTGATTTGTTAAAGTTAACATTTTCAACAGTAAAAACTGTTTACTTCAATTAATATTGATTTACCCAAAGATTTGTATACCTGACGACAAGAGAATCTATATCTTCCCCAAGTCCCCAAGTTACATACCTTTTGTATGCTAAATATTTTCCCAATGGAATTCATTTAAGGGGCATCTTTCTCATTCAGATCTGAAATTATCGACAGTTTTAATGTCACCTAAAGATACCACATTTAAGATAAGAAACATCAGTTACGATCAGCCCGCAGTCCACACTCTCAAAGCAAACAGATGACAAAACATCCATGATAGCTTTGCAGCATTCTTCAATGCGTTTCACAATTCCAGCTTCATCAGGGAGCCACTAAACTGTGCTTCGGTAATAGTTCAAACAAGCCTGCAGCAGTCTTTCCTCATCAAAGGTTTGTTTCCAAGCAATGCTGAGCATTAAAACTGTTGTCATGTTGAGTCGCTGTACTCGCTCCATTAGGGCTGTGCAAACTTTGTGCTTAAATTTGCGAACCTACTTACCGATTTTCTTTTCTTTCTAACCAGTTAAAAAGTTTGCAAAGTTTTTGCCGAGTAAAAATCGAAAGAGAGAATTGCAAATGGAATTCTGGTGGCTTCTTTCACCTTGGGATCTCACGGGTAATGGAGGCCACATTGCAACTCAAAATGCGTGATTTTATGAATGCATTTCCCTTAATGCTGATGCAAATGTGCTGCAGAAATGACCGTAATATAATAAAACATGTTATAATAAAATATGAAATATAAAATATTATTTATGAAAGCACTTCCTACATCATGATTAATGATAACAAAAACAGATGTAATAGACTAAAAATAAGCCAAACTAAATGTGCTAGACATGTTCAAGCTTGGAAATGCCTATAATATTGAATGTTAAAACTATGAGCTTGTGCATTCATTGAATGATATCGAATATACAAAAAAGAGACATCTGAGGCTTCTTTGTATCCCTACCTTTACACCTTGTGAAGCAAATGTACTGTACTGTATGTATGTACTCTATGTCTGCGCCCCCCCTATGTACAGAATGGAGGATCTGACATCTATTTGCCCTCTATTACACCTACTGAAATACAGTGACCTCACGCTAATCTACACTCCAACATACCAAATTTAGGAAAGTGAAATGTATTCCACTATGGCATCATATTAAACCCAACAGAGCACACAGGTTTCTATTTGTACTCAATGGAGCAAACTGATGTTTATTTACACTTCATTACACCCAATGGAGCAAATTGATATGTATTTGCACAAATCGTATTCAGTTATTAAAAACAATAAATATTATACAAGAAAAGGTAAACCAGCGGTTCTTCAGTACTAAACTTTGTATATATTGCCTTCTACCTCAAGAATAGGGAAAAGACAAACTTCTGCAGTGCTAGATTTTTGAGAAAGAAAATAATAATTATAACTGTTATAGCATTAGACTACGATACACACTTACTTTATGGTTATGCAGTGATGTTTTTCTGTCTTAGGGTGACACTGTCTGGTAATATCTGCTGCCTTTATTGAGTAGATGTTTAACAGTGTCAAACATGTCTTTCATTTACTTTAAAGTCTGTCCACCATGTGACTTCCAAACATGCAACGCCTCCTAATCACCATTAGAAATATTATTATTATTATTATTATTAATATTGTTCATTTACAAAGTCCCAACATATTCCGTATCGCGGTACAGTGAGGGTACAGCATGATATCAATTTTATAAACAGCATAACATACAAATAAGGACAGACAAGCGCAAAGTGATACAGCAGGTAATGAGGGGCTCGAGTCGTGAACGCCTATTGCTTCCTTTCCTATTTAGCGTCCTGCTCTTTTTCATCATTGCCCATGAATTCCATTTATACCATCTGCAGCATCTATAACTGGGAAGTTAGGGGCCTATTCTCGAAGTTGTCATTGCCAAAACGCATGTTCAAAAATAGCGGAAGAAAATGTGAGGGGAAAAAAAAACAATCTCTATTGCAAATGACATCTTCTAAATTGCGTCTATAAAAAGTGACAAACCGTACGTTGTAACAGCCAATCCGCCCGGATTGTACTTGCTTTAGAAGAGGAATGACCTGAGGTGGTGCTCACTCCGTCCCCAGTCTGACTTATGGGTTGTGATCTCTCAGACAAACCCGTACTCCAGGCTCTGGATGTAACTCACAGTACCAATCTCGGCACTCTTGAGGTGACGTAAAAAAAATGTGTGTTTTTAGGTTTGCATAACGGAACTACGAGAATTGCAGTTTTAGTAAAATAAAATGCAAGCAGGCTTTTTTGGTCGCAATGATTGGATTGGCAAAGCGGGAGTGAAACCGCTTTAAAAAAAAGCCTATTAGACATGGATTAGACATGCGAAAAGATCTTATGGGATAGCAAAGCTTGCCAATCTGTTTAAATACAGATTGTTACACTTCAGAGCTACGAGAATAGGCCCCTTAGTCTTTTGAGGTCTTCATAAACCTATGTTACAGAGCACGTGATACAGAGAACTGCGCGGTATTGAACACCCCGCACACTATAATTTTATCTATGACCACTGAAGAACTCCCACGTTTGTCCCTTAAACATTAGCACAACCTGCACCGAATCTGACCTTTATAAATAAATGCGTTCTTGATCTATTTCTTCAGAATAACAATATTTATTGTTATTATTTTTTTTATTTCCTGTATACTTTAAAGAAAAAAAACATGCTTTCAGGCAATGTTGTGGATCCAAACTCACGTGTTAGGAAATGGCCAATTAAAAAAAAAAAACATTACATCCCATCCTCGCATACTGTATCCTAGTTCAAAAGTGACTTGTATGTAACTTGCTGCATTTAGTTTGCACTTTACATCCAATAGGAAATCATCCAGCAATTTTCTATTTTAGAGGAGATTCATTTTTTTTCAGTTGGTTAGAGGCATTAACCCATTGATTGCAATGAGGTGCAGTCCCTCACCGAGGAAAGGGTTAAAGCGATGGCGATTGTGAACTGGTTTACGATGTTTCCGGTCACTGCAGCTTCTCATTCTAATAAAAGCTGTACATACTCTGCCGCATCTGTTACTGGCATTTTTAGAGTTACACTTATTTTCCAAAATGTTCAATACCAGTAAACATATCTTAAATTATATATTTATTTATTTTTTTATAAAAAAGGAATAAATGTTGGAAAAGCTGCTACATAGCTGAGTGATTCAATGTATTGTAATACTAATTGCTAAGTGGGCTTTCATCTGTTCAGGTTTGGCGATGGCAATAGCTCTGCTGCTTTGATCTACAGTATATGGCAAGGTTGTATTTTGTAATGGCATTTATGATGTCATAGACAAGAAAAGGGCTGAGCTACAGTAGTTAGCAACTCAGACCTACTACTCGGCGAACCATAACACACTATTTCCCAACCTTTGATCCTGTGGCTTTTTCATTTCAGCAGGAAGAAAAAAGTGCAGTAACTATATTCAGATAGAAGCCCTTACAATCAACATTAAACTTGGAAGGAGTTTGCCTCATCCATAAACTTATTAGTCCAAGCTTTCATTGTATTATGGAAGAAACCACATCTGGAGCCAATTGACTATGCCTGGATATAGCTCTAGCATCCGTAGTAAAATGCAAGCAATATTTTACCTCAGTGAATATTTCAGTCTTTACACAAATAAATTAGCTCTTTCTAATTAGCACAGATTTTTTTTCCACATATATTAAATATATTCAAACCAGTGAGACAGTAAAATAAATATGTTTGTGCACAGCTGATTATGAATATTATACTACTAGACCAGAAAGTCAGATGTATTTGATAACATTAAACGTCTTTAAATGTACTGTCTAGGAAGTGCTACAGAGAACAAGTTGATTTCAGTATGATTTGAAACTAAAAAAAAAAAAAATGTAGATTTGTTCTTGTGGTTCATCATTTACAAAACAATTTTCCTCTAAACTGACCCAATCTCTCTGTTTTGATTCTACACTATAATGCCTGCACATAACCAGCCTCCTGGAGGATTGGCAAAAAAGTGAGCACAGAGCTAAATTGGTTCTATTCCTTTATCAGCAGGAGGTATACATTCCTGAAGTTTTTACTTGATTCTTGTGGCTTAGCAAAGAAGTGGTACAATTATTGGAGGCAATAGCCTTGGGCTGTCGTGCCAGTCAACTTAAAAATCAAAAACGCAGGTGCCTCATTCTCTGCTATTCCCTGTGACATTTTTTTTTTTGTATGATGCAACATGATACACTAATACATGACTGCTTCAAACTCAGACAAACCTTCAGAATATCCTGTGGGGATTGCACTATTTAAAATGGTAAGCTTAAGCGTGTATCACGTACATAGGGTAACTCACCTATGACACGATCAGCACCAAGTTCGCACACCCTAGCCAATCGTTAAACAACGCATATACTTTTTATTTACCATCTACAGTAAAACAGGATTCCTGTATCTGTTATTTCTTGTTAATAGCAATTTTGCATTGCATGTTCAGGGTTGTTATCACAGTTGACCTGTAGATGAAAGAAAGAGAGGAGTTAAACCAGAGTATTAGAAAGCAAACTAAATATATTCAAACAGGTCAAAATCAATGTCACTTCTAGAGATGGGCGATTTTTTTTTTTTGCCGATTTGGATCCACCTCGGATAGGTCGGTTCATTTGGTCCGCGGATCAGTCTCAAAAAGGGCGATTCGTCTTTTCCGGATGTTTTTTTTTTTTATCACCGACAATACAAATCCACAGATTTCGCAATCAACTGGTGGATTTTAAGAATTCAATCCACGGATTCAGCAATCCACACGCAGTTTGCTGAATCCGCGGAAAGCGGAAATCCGCAGATTGGGTTGGTAAAATCCACCAGCGAATTGTATCCAATGGCGAATTTCGATTAATCCACACGGATTGAAACGGGAACAATCCGTCGGCGGATTTTACACCGCGGAATGGATTTTGAATGGAAAGCTCAGGAAATTCCGCAAAACGGATTTAAACAGTTTCACACATCTCTAGTCACACTAATCATTTCTTACCCTCATAATTCTGGACATATTTTTTCTCAGTGCTTTCAGTATCATCTCCCAGATAGACCGAGAGGCTGCTAGTGTTAATGTAGAGCTACTTAACATGGTCATCATCCACCACTTGAGCCGTTTCTGCCCTCTCTCTACCTCGCTTCTTTTTCTTAATTATTCACCCATTCTAATGATTGAAAAATAATAACACAAAGTTAATAAAGGTAAAAGGTAATATTGTTCCCTTTTTTTAACAGTAGTGTTGACTACATGGACGATATTCTGAATAGAATTTAGATTGACGCAGGTGTCTGTGGTGCATTCGCTGCATTATTTGCTCTCTGTGGCATCCTACAAGATTATTTGCCATGTCTCTTACACCTTGTCCTGTTTGTCTACAGCTCCCAATGTTCCCAAAACACTTAGGCACACGAGAGAAAGAATGACGACCCATATGCCTCATATTCCACCAACAGATGCAATGAAACGTCCCACTATTATCATGAAGCAGACGTTTATTGCTTGTCCCGTGCAGCTCTCCTGTGAGTTGAGCAGCTGGGCTGACAAACTATGCCCACCAGAGAATTCTTAGGTAAACTGAGCAAATTGGTATTAAAAAAAAAAAGAGAAGCAATTACTTACAGTGGTTGTTTTTGTTATTCTTAAACTTCATTTTAAAAACTGTTATTTTTTTAGACACACACTGTAATATTGCACGTTATAGTATTATTTTAAAACAGATGCATTCTTTTTAGCAGACAAGTAGTTGCGATTACTTGGGTTCTTCAAAATGTGTCTTTCTAGCGAACAAACTTTTCAAGGGCAATTTTGAATGCTGAGGCAAACATCAACAGGCCCTGCACTTGTTTGGTTAAGACTTTCATTCTTGACCCCCATCTTTAAACCCCTGTCCTTTATTAATCATTTGTTTCCTGAATCAGAGGGAATATTTTTGGAGAGGGAAAATTGTTCTGGGACTGAAGGAGTTTTATATGCCAAATAGACATGTTTAAATGACAAATAACCTTTGTATGACAGCCAAGGTTCATCCAGCTGGTAGGGGCCCCATAGCATGTGATTGATGGTGTTGATGTTCTAAATAGGTCTAAAATATGCCAAGTACAAGAGTCAAAACAAAGTCCAAGATTTATACTGTAGATAGAATAGAGAAGTTAGGAAGCATTTTCCCAACATATGGCATTTGTAAAAATGGTGTCGCCATTATTGCTAACCTTACCATGTCTGTCTGATTTCCTTCTGGGTTAGACTGAAAAGCAGTCCAGTTCAGAACTAAGAGGAAGATTGCACTTGGCTATCAGAACCTTTGATTACCATTCATTTGATTTTGTTGACAGCTCTTGCTCCAGAAACCACACCCATTCAATGTTACTTCGGAGTTCTTTTTTTCCCCTTACGTTCATTCCCAGATTGCTACAGACAATCAACACATTTGTTACAGTAGCCTTGTAGCTTTCTTCACTTTGTTTATTTACCTTAGGCAATTATCTAATAGGAGCACAAATACAATCCATAAAAAGGCAGTTATTAAGCTCCCAGAAAGTGTATCTAGACTAGTGATTCCTAAACCCAAACACAGTTTGACAAACAAAAATATGTATTTTTTTTTGTAAAATATAATGGTGTTGTAGTGTTGGTGTTGGTTTTGTTTTGGTTTGGTTGTGTTTATGTTTGGATTTGGCCTGGGTTTTCTTCACTATGGCTTTCTTATGGGGTCACAGATGGCTTTCTTATGGGGTCCATAAATCAATAAAAGACAAAAAATACCCAATGCTACATCCAATGTGACAGAAAATACATAGTAATATACTTAAACGATTGTATTCTCATAATGAGAATAAGTAAGGGTCAGTTAGTTAAATCAATGCAGTGTGTTGCGATGTGCTGGGGTTCTGTGCTCTGGTTTTTGAAGCACGTTTGCATTATACAGCACAACCGGATTTTTTACCTCTACTGCAGATTTTTAGACTCCAGATATTGCAAAACACATTTTTTCTGAGGGGGGGAAGGGCAAATAAAAGGGAAAACGAATAGTGCACGGAGATGCAGAATGTGCTACATCTTCTTATAATATGTGCGCCATGTAACTTGCTGGGATGCTATTTTGCCTCTAAAAAAAAAACAAAATAGAGAATTCTCAACAATTTGCCCTATTTCACTAGATCTTTTGGTGCCAAGTATTCTACCAACATTTTCACTGATTTTTCAAACATATTTTTTAAACATTTGATCGGAACAGCTGCAAAGCTGAACTTGGCAGGTGCACCAATCTCTGGAGCAAAGTGCCTTGATACATACAGTAGGTGCAGGTAAAAATGCCCCATATTTTGTCCCAGACGGATCTATATATACTGTACAGATGTAGCAAGACTAACATTCTTCTGTGTCACTGCCATGTGCATTCACTCCACCTCGGTGATTGCAGAACCGAAGGGTTAACACTGCACAGGGTCCCATTCAGAAGCATGACCCTCCGCAGATCACAGCAGGCTGTCCTCAGCACCGCAGACCTTTGCTTGTTTGTCCGCAATGCTGAGGACAGTAAGTCTTCCTACTTAACTTTCAATAGGCTTACATTTTTTATGCATGCTTTGTTAGAGCGAATTTAAAAAAATTATAACTAAATTCGGGAGGGAAGGCCGACTTGTTCTTCATGTGAGGTAATGATTTAGGATTTGTGATACTACAACATAAGAGGCTACAGGTCACTAAAATCCTGAATATCTTGGTATTCGTCTTTTGAAAACTTTTTTCTCTCTGAGTGTCTATATTAATTTGTATACTTTGCAAACTCTCTGATCATATCAAGCACAAGAAATGACGTTAAAAGATTACTATGAGGTGTAAACCCATTGACTTGAAAGGGGATTTTGATCAGAAAACGTCCGGAACGCCTGCTTTGGAGCATATAGAATTTACCTCTTAATGCCTTAATGAGTAAAAATAAAGAATGTATAAAAAAAAGTTATAGCTGAACTGCTTTTAAAATATTAATATTCACTTTAAAACACTGATACAATTGTTGCTCGAAAGAAAACAGCCTAATTTCCTCAGATCCATATGAGCTTGTACCTTCTCTCAGGCGGTAATTTGGGTTTTCTAGTCCCAGATTTAGGCCTATATTAACTAAGCAGTCTTCTGCCACAGCTTCTTGAGCTACAAGACACCTTGCAGACACCAACTTAAATGGGCTCTATGCCTCTTCCAACACCAGAAGGTGCCTTGTCAATATGGTGTGTATTGCAAAATGAAAATCTCTAAAGGATAAGTGAATATACTACGAAGCGGTGTGATTGGCCCCATAAAAATGTATTGACTTGACTAGGGGTTTTCGGAATATATTGAATTATTCCCTAGAGAGGTTAATTCTGTCTTTAGTAGTATATGCTATTGATTCTCTTGCTCAAAACCTAACTTTGGGCATTATATATTTGCAATCATTTTCTTTGCTTTTATCAGTTTTAAACAAGAATGTTAACTTTGAACTTAGCATATTTGTATTTCTTTTCTATTAAATCAAACTGCATGACAACGTTTAAATTGATAACTTTAAAACACAATATTAAGGATATGTTAAGAAATAGTTTCAATAAATACCCTTTTGGTCTAATATCAAATGAAATATATATATTCCAGTTTTTAGATTAACTTGCTAAGTACAATTTGCTAAATGTTTATTTAGAATGAGAAGTCTGAATTTTTAACAGTCACCATTCAAGAGTGCTAAAAAAATTGAACCATAACAAACACTCTTAGCTTTCAATAGTATTAGGATAATAGACAATAGGTTTAAACATTCCTGGATGGTTTTCATACAAGTGAATCAAAACATATTTGAAGCAGGAAAATAAATAACTTCCAGGGAGAACATTAACACTTAAAAGATTAAGGGCAGAACCGCTCTTTATATTTCTGTTCCAGTTTCTTTATAATGTTATCCCCATGGTTGAAAAACATAATAATCATTTCTTTCTTATTGCTCACATATTTTAATATTCTCCTCCGTCTTCTTTTTTTAGTCGACATAACATACCAGCCTGGATGGTTTTTCCTAAGCTTGATTGCTAGACTTCTGACTAACCACATTTTTTGTTTTTCTTGTCATGTGGGCAATTTTCACTATTTTTGTCCAGAGGTGACCTTTGAAATTCCAGAATAATTTTCCCTCCTCTTCCTGGTGCCCCCACGTGACCCAGGAGCACAAACATCTGAGAGACCTCTGGGCATCTTCACATCTGCTGGCATCTAAGCTGAAGGCCTTTGTGTAGTGTATTTTTAACAACAGGTGTTGGGTCTAGGGAGGGGTGTGTTGGTTATTAAGGGGATGGGCTGTAACGCCACCTAATTTCTGGTTCCCAGGCTATTTAGGAACAGCCCAGAAAACAAGCTTAATCTGTTTGTACAAAGCCAACATAGTGAAACCACAACAAGCAGCCCTTATTTCAATTTGTATTTACATGTAACTCAAAGTCTGTATTTCAAATAATTTACTTCCTAAAACAGTTTGTTTTTTTATAAATCCTAATTGTGATCTCTACTTACAGGCTATTATTGATAACTTTGTTGACACACTTGTTCTATTTATAAGATGTGAAAAACAGCAAATCTGATTAACTGTCTTAACAGTTTGTAGACTTTCTAACCACCGGATTTTAACTAGGTTCTTCCATGTCCAATTCATTTCTGTTTCCACTTGGCCACTTCTTTACTACCCCAGTAATGCATTGAAGTAAGCCGTGGCATTTTGCAATAACACAATTACTGTAGGAGCAGTTCCCATGGTAGAATGAGATGTGTTATGTAATGTTAGTATATAATACAAAATAAACAGAACATGTAGAAACCTTACATTTACAATGATGTTAAAAAAACAATGTTGTTTGTTTATTACATTTAATTTAAAAAAATAAGTGTTTTCTACAATAATCATTCCGATGTGGGTCTGTGATTCTGCAAAAGCAAAGCTATGATAGATCTCTCGCTACACATAAGACTCAATGTAAACCTTCCAGTAATAGACTGATCTGGGTCAAAATTAATGTTTTGTCTGCACTGAGTTTTTAGATTTAGTGCATCATTTCTTTTTTGCAGTGGAAAGAAGTGTGAACTACAGTTTTGTCTGAAGTTTGCATTGTTTTCATAGCGTCTAGAAAGAACTCACAGTACTCACTGTAACTGCAGCAGTCATTGTAACGATTTATGGAATTACATCATTTGAAGCATTTCAAACTCTACGGTAATTATGTATCTTACTATCACACCTTTGTGCTTAAACCATAGTGCGCTGCTGATACCTCTTGCAGCAAAGGGGTTAAAATATGAAATGTATACAGGATGAAAATGATTGTTTCCATATTAACACATTTATTCAAAATGTCTTTGTACTCTGTGATCCACAACCCAAAATGTGATTAAAGCGAATAGTGAGAGGAACATGTTTTTGCAAAACAAGAAGCATTCACTACTTTTATTCCCGTTAAGTTACTTACATAGTTAGGGTTTGGTTTCTTATTTCATTGATAGAAACAAAAACAACTATGAAAAATAACTAGTCATGACAATTTGACAATGTATATGCAATAAATTGTAACTGTGATAAATGACTATGTACTTAATAGGATGGACATAACCGTTCCCCCGAAGACATGTGACCCCCTCCCCACACCCCGATTTTCCGTTCTGTACCCCCTCCCAAAAAATGTTTGTGATCATTAAAAAATAAGTGAAAAAATAAAAAAAAGATTCTGGTTGCATTAATTTACTAAGTGTTCTTATTATTTGGACAAACAATATATTTAAAGAAATGTTTTTGAGAGCAATGCCCTCTTCCTCTGATATTGAGCTCTGCCACACCTGAAGAAGAGAATATTGCTTTTTCATGCTTGCCTATAACATATATTTTGTCAGTCCAATAAAACAAGGTATCACCTAATACTCACTCATTCCTAAACAGAGATTTATTGTTATAAATACCCATAAACCTAAATTGTACTATTATTCATTATTACATTTTAAAAAGATCGAAAATATGAATTTTTCAAGCATTTTAATTCCTCTTTCTTCCTTTATAAGACCCTTGTTTTGCAAGTTGCAATAATACATGGAAAGTCCCGTTGCAGCTTGCAGAATAAGGCTGCGGTCCCAGTCATGACTGTGACACGCGCGCCCAGCGGGGGGGCGGCGCGTGCACAGTGCTAACCGCGATCTGCGGTCTGAGGGGAGAGAGGGAGCTTGCGATGGAAGAGGGCGTGGTTGGGGATTTGCAGGGGCGTGGCCATCATGTCACGCGGCTGGTTCGCCCTCATTGGGTGAACCGCCGGCGGGGGCGTGGGCACGCCTCCGTCGCAAGGTTTAAACTCAATTTCATTGAGTTGTAAAAAACCTTGCAGTACTGCGCGGCTGCACATTCAGCGGGAAGGTGACTACTGGGCCCTTCCCCATTGAGGGGCGGTGCTTACACGCACAGCGCACGCCGCGCCGTGCGCTGTGGCAGTTACTTGGACTGCAGCCTAAGGGGCTATGGTCTTGCTTCACTGAAGGCCATAGCTTGGCTTTATAAATTGACCCTGGTTAGTCTGTTTTTCTGTATGTGTAAAGAGTATGTCAGGTTTGCCCGCAATGCTGACAGAGAGCCCAGGCAATGATTTACGATATTATGTAAATAGAGGTAAATCGTATATACACCTCAAAACAGCCTTTCAGGCTGTTTTTGGCCAACACATTTACCTCATAAACATATCTCATGATCTCATGATCTCATTATAACACTTTACCCGAAAGAACCCCAAAAATATATTAAGTGTCTTCTAGTTATGAAAAATACAGAAGATAAATGATGTACCTTTTGAATGTATCTCCAAATATTCAATGACAATGGGTATCCTCTCGTCCTGTTTGTGTCAGGTCTACAAAAGGGTTATCCACCTATATAACCATTCCCAAAGCCTTTGCTTATGCAGCAATATAATTCCATCTTTTACACCGGGCATTTTCTCAAATACACTGCACCAGAATGCAAAGATAATGTTGCCAGTTATTTATTAGACTAGATTAAATTAGATGTATTTCATTTAAACTGACATGTGCCCATAAGAAGGTGTGCATAGAGGGGGGCACTCACATCGCTTCCATTTATTTTAAGATTATACACCTCTACCTACCTAACATTTTACCAAACTGTGTACATAGTTTCAACTCTATTAGAAGACATCATATTAGAAGTAGTATAAATGACAATAACTCTTGTTTCTTTTTAAAACTAGGGATTTAAACATAATTGCTAGAATCCATAGCATTTGAATCTTGCTCAAAATTCTAGCAGCTCCAGGAGATTTATATACAGTATAAATACTTGTAATATATCCAAATATACATATCCACCTCCCGTCTTTTACTGGCAATGTGCTCCAAACACCCATGTTTTGATTCCATGACCGATTGTTGCTGAAGAAATAACATGGGTGAATAAAGTATCAAACTCTGCTGTGTTCTATAGAGGGCCTTTAGAAAGTGAAGGGTTTTATATGAGCATGTTAAACAATGGGTGTATCTTTTGGGCAGTGTTCACGCCCATAATGGTAAAATAACAAAAGCTGGAAGGATTTTTGGATGCTGGCCAGAGTATGCTATTTTCAAAACTTAGCCCAATTTGGTAATGCTTCAGCAAACATCAAAGTAATTTTTAAGTCACTTGAAGTGGGATGAAAATAGTTCTGGAATTCCCTCACTTAGTCAAAAAGATTGACATTCAACCTTCCCAAAGCTGCTCACCTATCCCTCCCATTATTCTAAATTGCCTAGGGCTTTGACGAGTTCTTCCTGAACAGATTATTCAAGACTTTAGTAATCTTAATGATCAAATTCAATTGTTTTGAAACATAATCAGTAAAGAACATGTCACAAACCAATAAACTGTACACCTCTATTTAAATATTTAAGATATATATTCATAGATGATTAGTGATCTAATCTACTTTGGCAAAGCAGTTACATTTGCATAAGCCAGTTTGTCGTTTATGTTATTGCTTACTTAACTTATTGAGAACCCTGTATTATCATTACATCTGTTTGTCTAGTAGGAAATGATATATTAAGAAATAATGCATAATTTTCATAATGGTGAGTGCAAACAGGAGGTGATAGGAGTTAGGAGATAGGAGTTACTGCACAACACACAAATAGTAGCATGTACAGTATCAAGTAAACTTTTGTGTTCACTGATTCTTCATGTATTACTAGTGTAAAGAAAATTGGGTCTGATCTTAGGTATAGAAAACTTCCATGACAAGCAATAGGTGTCAAAAGTTGGGAACTCGTTCTTATATTTGACGCAAATGTGCGCAGTTCAAAAGTTCTAGTGGGCATATTCGTCCTGTAGATTCTTCACAGGTGGCATTATCTTTTAGAGGACAAATATGGGAGCCCTTCATAAATAAAATACAGTGAGCATTCACATTTCCTGACTTTTTAAGATAGACAACATAAGCTATTTTATTACATTAAAGTTCTCAGGTAACATAGGTGAGAAATGCAATATGCTACTCGGACATTGAAAGGTTACGGAAATAAATGTACAGAAAGTAAACAAGAGTAGTACTAGTTAGTACAAACAAACAGCAGCCAGCACCACCTAGGCAAAAATCTCTATCAAACACTGAATTAGTTGCGGGTGACACCAAGGGTCCCTGTACGCCCTAAATATAGTCACAGTATTTAAATAAATGTGACCCGCACACAAACAAGAAAGCTACTGACAAAGCACTCTCAATAATTCAATTTTTATATATCAGTAGAAAACCGCATACAGTATAAGGTAAAAAACTTCTGTCCCAGTCATGAAAGGTAACACACAATTACACGGAAATACAAGGTGACAATAAATCACTAACACACATAAAAGAGAGATGTGTACCTGAAAAAAAGCACCATGGAGTAATGAGTGAATAGGATACACATTACCTAATATCGTGCAAAAAGGTGTACAAAAAGTGCAAAAAAAAGCCTAATTGAAAAAGAGGGTAATTGCAAAAAGAACAATACTTATAAGAAGGGGGGCAGGTGTAGTACTAGAGATTGACCTAAAAATGATAGTGGCAATAATTTTTTTTCGCAATCCCTATGTTTTGAAATCTATTTGGTAATTATTGCAATACGTGTAAATCTGTAACACCTTTTATTTCCCCTTTGTGTTACATACGAGAACATATATTTGTTATGCAACCAAAATGTCAATATCTCATCAAATATAAAGACAATTACAGCAGAACATCAATGCAATTGCTGCATGTCAGACAACAGAGCTTATATTAGACATTTCCTTCTTTTTTGCAACATTTTTATTGATCACTTAAAACAAATGTACTTATTTTGCTTAATTCCTGCTAGTGGGAAGATAAACTGAAAAATAATTGATGAATTATCATTTGGTATAATCTGTGAGGTATAATAATAATAACAAAAAGGGACAGTGTTCTAGCAAGGGAGAAACTGACAGATTCATCTTCACATTTGCAATTAAAAAATTATACCAATGGTTTGTGGTTCACAATAAGCAATGAATATTGTCAGATCCACATACAGTATTAATTAAACATCATGAAACGCCTTATGACATGGTTTGAGAAAAGCCCACAACAGTAATATATACATATGTAATGTACATACGTGTGTGCAAATATGCCACATAGAACCATTATGATTAATAGGTCCTTTTGGGTGAGATAGGTGTTGTAATGAGATTATACACCTGGAACAAAGTAAAGACAATAGCGGTACTAGGCTCCACCTTAGGACTCTCTTCTTCCCCCAGGTGAGGTATAATCTTCTAATGATGACACACCCTCCCTCTGTTCAATTGCCAATGGGCTTTATTAGAATTTATCTTATATTACCCACAGCAATGTTGAAAAGCATGTGCCTGGCAATTGCTATTTTTCTTTTAATAGCAGACATTTCCTATTAAGTGAGAGTTGTACTAGTACAATACAAAATATGCTTGTATACATTATGGATAACATAAATTCAAGAATCTTTAGTATATGTAACGTTGAGGTTCTCAAAGTCAGAATTCATGACTGAACTTGAATTGCTTTTCAGATTACCTTCTAATCCCACAGTTGCATGCAGCAGGAGTAGTTAGCAAGCAAAAGATCAGACGTGGAATGTGTTGTCACATGAAGCAAAATATGTTGGCAAACAGCAACACTGCTGTATTTGGTATCGTTATGCCTCAATTTCGTTACCTACAACATTGCAATGAAAAATTAAACGTGAACATATATTTTTTGCTACATATCAAAGCTTCATTGCACTTTGCACTTGCAAAGATGGCTAAATAGGCCCACACCCAACAAGCTAGCAGGTACTTTTGTCTTCATGCTCATTAAAGGGGAACACACATACAAGTGTACAAATGGGCCTAAGGGGCAGTGAAGAGGTGAAACAAAGGTGGAGCAAACCTAACCCCTTTGTAACTTGCTCATGCATTTTAATGTGTGCTGAATAAGTAAATCTGTGTGACCTTTACATTTATCCCCCCTCCCCCCCCCATAACATTGACAGGGAGTTTTAGATAAACATCTGAAGAATTTTCCAACAAAAAAACCCAATATGATGTATTCAAATATGTATTTACTTAAAAACACATACCGCACATAATGATTATTATGTTCTTACTTCGAGGGCAGTTATTCATACATAATGTAGTCTGCAAGTAACCTAGACAAATGGTGTTTCTTCATTTCCTCTTAATATTATAACATTTGTCGTAATTTAATGGAATCCAAAAATCGTTATATAAAATGATTTGTTTTTAGCACAGATTCTTCCTCTCTTCACTAACCGTCCACTCTCTCACTCCCCATCTTCAAGACCCATCTGAAAAGTCACCTTCACCAGGAAGCATTTTCACTGCCTTGTGAAATGATCACATGACATTCACTTACCCTCTTAACTTAGCCCTACAAATGGGCACTGCTTTTAATTCCTCTATGGCCCAAATCCACAAAGCTTTAGCGCGCTTTTACTACCATTCACATGAATGGGAACGGAGGCGTGCAAAAATCTTAGCGCCGTTTTTTTGGATCTGGCCTATGTCCTCCAGTACAGTAACTAAATTGTAAGCTCTTTGGGGCAGGGCTCCTTACCCCAATGTTTACTTTAATGTATTATGCCGTTCTCACCCTTCTAACCCCAGACCCTGGTTAAATTCCCACACGTCCATGCTGCGTTCCTCCACTCGTTCCTCTGAACGCCTGTGGAGGAAATCTTACACTCTCACAGACTTCCTTCACTTCAAATTTATGCAGTCCTGATTCAACTCTGCCCTCTCTCAAGCCTAACAAATAACAAATACGAACTGGCGCCTTAGAATAAGTCCATAGAAATGTCCGATGGGCTTCCAAATGTGGGAATAAACTGGAATAGGAAGTTCAATCTTGCACCTCTAAACTGACTGGATGAATCTGTGGAGATGCGTCCTGTGATATGTGGGATTTAAGCACAAAAGAAAATCATAGTGTATACTGCTGACAAAATCAAACCACACTCAACATACAGACTCACTACATAGATGACAAATAAACAAAATAGCACACCTAACAAGACACTAGAAACAAACATATAGACAGAAAACAGCAAAAAACAGAAATTCCCTGATGAGTTTACTCTCAAAATCTCGCCCTTGATCTGAATGTTAGCGGTTAGGTAGGCCATTGTGCACAAAATATCGCTCCCACAGGATCTTTGCCACCTTGATGGCCTTCTGGTCTTTGGTGGGGAAGATTTCGGCATAGCATGTGTAATGATCCGTGATGACTAGCACATTACAGATGCCTCGGGCGTCGGGTTCAATGCACAGAAAATCCATGCACACCAGGTCCTCGGGACCCAAGCTCTTCAGATGAGCCATTGGTCCAGCTCTGGTGGGGAGGGTTTTGTGCTGGATGCACCGTGAGCACCGGTGGCAGTGTTGTTCTACTGACTCTCGCATCCGTGGCCAGAAGAACCAGTCTCGTATCAACCCAAAGGTCTTCTCTATGCCGAGATGGCATGGTCATCATGCAGTGATCTCAGGACCATATGTTGCAAGTTCCGAGGCAGGACCAGTTGCCTTCTATCCACATGGTTATGGTACTGAACCACCAGATAGAGTAGACTATTTTAATGTTAAATTTGTCCACTTCTCGCCTGAGTATTGTGACCATGTCCATGGGGGCACGTTTCAGAATTTCAGGCTTGTTTTGTTGGATGGCCTGGCGGATGATGCTAGCCACAGGATCCCGTATTTGAAATTGTACCATATCCATCCATGCGATGATCTTATCTGGGGTGATGATCATCCCCTCAAGGTCACAGTAGGTGGCGGGCATGACCTTGGATTGGCATCTCAAGGAATCCGCGACCCTCAGTTCTGAGAAGGCCACTTTATCTTCTACGATAGCCACCGTGTTGCACATAGATCGCATCCCTGGTCCAGGGATCTCCTCCCAGAGGTCATCGTCCGGGGTGATACCCAATCCCGGTCTTCTGGATAGAGCATCAGTTCCAATGTTATTGGGGCACCGTTTTTTACTTCAGGGTGAACTGGTAGTTTGACAGGGCCGCCAGCCATCTGTGGCCGATTGCGTCCAGTTTGGCCGACATCAGTATGTATGTCAACGGGTTAAAACAATAAAGGGATACCGGCGCCTAATAAGTCCAATTAGGTTGATTTCTTTATCCAATGAAGATAGTTCAAATTTCGGAATGATCAGCAAACTGTTGATTTCGTGATGACCAGATGCAACCTCATTCGAATGGTTTGGAACATGTAATGAAATAAAAATATATTTAGTGCAACACAGCTATAACATTACACAAATAAAGACTCACAGGACTTACCAACAATACAAACAGGACAAACAGGACAAGCAAACACCAACAGGACTAACAAAAACAATAGCAAAGCTATAATTAAAATTAGTTTAATATAACTAGAAGGATTAAAAGATAAGGACAAAAACAGGAGCGCCAATCCGGTTGGGTAAAACCCGAGAGACACTCACAGGACGTCAGAGAGTAAAAGGCAATGTGAATCCACTTGGCTGATGAAACTCCTTCCTCCACGTGTAGAGTATTCGCAGGGCTTTCAATTCTCCCGTTTGCTCTGTTCCTCAGACCTAGATGCAACGTCGCAGGTACTTCTCCGTGTCCCAGATCAGCCTGCGACCGGTAGTGACGTCACCGGACGTTGCGTCACATGCGGACGGGAACCAGCAGTAGTAGAGGCAACGGCGATCGTAATTCCTCCGCTTTTGCTCACCGAGTATGGAAAATGGGCACAAGGACTCCTTCGCTCTCAATGTCCTGTATTGTCCTGTAATGTCCAACTAAAAATCAATAGCCCTACGCGTTTCGTGTGCGTACACACACTTCTTCAGGGGAACTGATCCCATGAAGAAGTGTGTGTACGCACACGAAACGCGTAGGGCTATTGATTTTTAGTTGGACATTACAGGACAATACAGGACATTGAGAGCGAAGGAGTCCTTGTGCCCATTTTCCATACTTGGTGAGCAAAAGCGGAGGAATTACGATCGCCGTTGCCTCTACTACTGCTGGTTCCCGTCTGCGTGTGACTCAACGTCCGGTGACGTCACTACCGGTCGCAGGCTGATCTGGGACACGGAGAAGTACCTGCGACGTTGCATCGAGGTCTGAGGAACAGAGGCAAACGAGAGAATTGAAAGCCCTGTGAATACTCTATACGTGGAGGAAGGAGTTTCATCAGCCAAGTGGATGCACATTGCCTTTTACTCTCTGACGTCCTGTGAGTGTCTCTCAGGTTTTACCCAACCGGATTGGCGCTCCTGTTTTTGTCCTTATCTTTTAATCCTTCTAGTTATATTAAACTAATTTTAATTATAGCTTTGCTATTGTTTTTGTTAGTCCTGTTGGTGTTTGCTTGTCCTGTTTGTCCTGTTTGTATTGTTGGTAAGTCCTGTGAGTCTTTATTTGTGTAATGTTATAGCTGTGTTGCACTAAATATATTTTTATTTCATTACATGTTCCAAACCATTCGAATGAGGTTGCATCTGGTCATCACGAAATCAACAGTTTGCTGATCATTCCGAAATTTGAACTATCTCCATTGGATAAAGAAATCAACCTAATTGGACTTATTAGGCGCCGGTATCCCTTTATTGTTTTACTCTTGTGTTCTGATTGTACCATCAGATTTCCATCAGGCTGCCTAGCTTGCCACTAGGGCCACCCTCATATTAGGGTTTCATTTATTATCTCCGTTAGCGCTAGTATACATCACTCCTTTTTTTTCTTTTATGTCAACGGGTTGTTATCCGTATGCACTTTGAAGGCGACACCGTACAGGTAATCATGGAGTTTGCCAATGATTGCCCACTTGAGAGCGAGGAACTCCAACTTGTGGACAGGATAATTTTGCTCACTTGGAGTCAAACTGCGGCTGACGTAGGCTACTGGTTGAAGGCCAGCCGGGTACTTCTGGTGCAGGACTGTAGGGCTGCTTGGAGTCAGAGTACGCCAGAACAGGCGCCTCCGTTAAGCCCTTTTTCAGGCCGTTAAATACTGTTTCACAGGCAACCGTCCATATGTCACCAAACGGTGTTCGCACGGAGGTGGCTTTTCGCCCAGCCTCCTTGGGGTATATTGTGAGAAGGTTGTTAAGGACCTTTGCTCGGCTGGAATACTCTTCCACAAAGCGGCGATAGTAGCCGCAGAAGCCTAGGAATGAGCGTAGTTCCATGACGTTCTCTGGTCTGGGCCAGTTCACCACGGCTTCTATTATGGTGGGATCGGTGGCGATTCCATCCGAGGATACTATGTGTCCCACATTGGTCATGGGCGTGCGACAGAATCGGCATTTATCTAAGGACAGCTTCAGGCCTTCCTAGCTCAGCCGATCCAACACCTTCAGCAGGCATTCCTCACGCTACTCCAGGGTCTTTCCAAAGATGATGATATCGTCCAGGTAGCCCAAGCATCCCCGTGGATTCATGTCCCCAATGGTTTTCTCCATCAGCCGCTGGAACATTGCTGGAGCACCACAAATGACTTGGGGCATACGGGTAAATTGGTAGAAGCCCAGAGATACACAAACGTTGTCTTTTCCTGGTCTTCTGCACTCATCGGTATCTGATAGTACCCAGATCTTAGGTCCAGTACCCTGAACCATTGGCTCCCCGACAGCATGTTAAGAAGTTCTTCAATCCTTGGAAAAGTATATTGGTCAGGTACGGTGCGATTATTCAGTGTTGATAATCCACACACAGACGGACCGACCCGTTCTTTTTCCTCACCACCACGATTGGGGATGCGTATGGGCTACGGACTCTGTCACAATGCCCGCTGTCTCCATCTCCTTTAGAACGTCTATCACATCCTCCACATTTTGGGGGCGATGCGACAGGACTGTTCCCAGAATGGAGTGGTATCACTTAACCAGATGTGTATTGGACATTTCGGCTGCATCTCACATCCATTAAGCTCGTGGAGAATACTACCCTTCGGTCCTCCAACTTGGCCATCAGCCGCTCACTCCATTCGGTGAACAGGGTAGTGTCCCTGAAGTGAAAGGCCAGCCCGGCCGGCGGATCTTGTACTTCGGTGGTGGTCGCTTGCGCAGCCATCATCTCGAAGGGGGTAACAGGATATATTTGCCCCAATTTTTGACCGTTATCAAAGGACATGGGGTAAGGGGAGATTTTCTGGACAAGCACCTTGATTCATCCCGGCAGCTTGATGTCCATTCCCGCAGTTCGGGCACCAACTTGTAGCCTCTGTGGGTGTCATCCTCAGGCATACTTTCTAGGGAGAAGAGGTGATCGGTCTCGGCCCGGATAACAGCACACTGCAGCCATGCACTTCACTCCCCCTGGTGGAATCTCAGTTACCCCTGCTAAGAGGTTGTAGATGATCCCGTGTCCCTCTTGGGCCGATATTTTGCAGCACTCTTCCTGTAATACTGGGTGAATTTCTAGAGCAGACAGGGGTAGTTTGCTGGCCTCTTGCAGGTAGGCTCTGATCACCACCGGCACCACATCGGCGTTAGTCCCCAAAATGATCAGGGAGCTGGGATGTGCTCGAGGCTCGGGGCATATTTGAGCCTCTACATCCATGGTGTGCGACTTGCCGGTGTTCAGCTGCGGAATTTCCAGCTGCACCTTCACCACACCATCAATGGGATAATCCTCATTGCTGAGTCTCCACAGCTTCATCTTGCCCACCGGCTGCAAGGGCAGATTTTTATGATGTTGCTCATAGAACGGGCGGTACACAATAGTTACTTGGGACCCAGTGTCCAGCAAAGCTGATGCGTATATGCCATCCACGAGGACACGGATGATGGCAGCCGGTCCAACGCGACGGTAAGTGTCTGATGATGATGTTTCATCAGGTTTTGGCACTGGTGCACTCCCCGAGGGCGGGGAGGTTGTTTCTGTGGTGTGAGCTTTGCAAATCATGGACTTGGGATGGAATGTTCTAGTTGGAAGGTTTTTTTATCCAGACAGTCAAGCGAGAAGTGTCCTTTCTGGCCACAGTTGAAGCTGATGATGCCACTTGGGTATGTGCTGGCCCTGTAAGTAGGGGATGCTCTCCTGGACGTCTTGGACTTGGCTGTAGGTGACTTGGGAAGAGGATCCTCCTCAGTGCTGTATGTTTCTTTGACCTTCCTTACAGGAGTCTTCCCTTCGAGACTCCTTTGAGGGTGTTGCAGATTTCCCTTCTTTGGACGAGTCACGAACCACCCTGGGAAGACAAGCCATCAGGATGGTCTCTTACACTTGCACTCTAACCATTAGGTCTTTAAATGGAAGAGGATGTCCCGGAGTCAGGCAAAAACTGATTCAGATAGCTACCGGATGCATGGGCAAAGAGTTGGTTGGTCCAGAACTCGTCAGCCTCGGACATTCGTACCACCTTCTTCTTCACCAAGACCCACAGGCAGGCCTGCACAACTCGTAAAGTGAGAAGGGCCGAACTGCTCCAAGGAAAAAAAAATTGGGTCGCACAGGTAAAATTATCATCATCATCATCATCATCTCTCCTCCAGCACCTCTCATCATCATCCTCATATATCTCCCCCAGCACCTCACAGCATCATCCTCATATCTCCACCAGCACCCTTCATCATCATCCTCATATCTCCCCCAGAACCACTCACTATCAACCTTTGCGATACTCCCCATCTATCTCTCATAGCCCCATCTCTCCCACTCAGCCACACACATAATACTCCCCCTCCACATCAAACACACAATAACCCCCTGCACACCACACACATCCCACCCCCCTGCACCTCACATCACTCTCCCCCCCGGCACCTCACATCACTCTCCCACTGCACCTCACATCACTCTCCCACTGCACCTCACATCACTCTCCCCCCTGCACATCACATCACTCTTCCCCCTGCACCTCACATCACTCTCCCCCTGCACCTCACATCGCTCTCCCCCCTGCACATCACATCTCTCTCCCCCCTGCACCTCACATCACTCTCCCCCCTGCACCTCACATCACTATCCCCCCTGCACCTCATATCACTCTCCCCCCCTGCACCTCACATCACTCTCCCCCCTGCACCTCACATCAATCTCCCCCTGCACCTCACATCACTCTCCCCCCCTGCACCTCACATCACTCCCCCCCTGCACCTCACATCACTCTCCCCCCCTGCACCTCACATCACTTTCCCCCCTGCACCTCCCCATCTCCCCCCTTGCACCTCACATCATCATCTCCCCCCGCACCTCACATCATCATCTCCCCCCGCACCTCACATCATCCACCCACATCCCTCATCATCTCCCCCCCCACCCGCACCCCTCATCATCTCCCCCCCACCGCCCCTCATCAACTCCCCTGGGGGGGGGGAAGGAAGGGACTGGGATCGCATCAAACTGCTGGCACTCCATGTATCGGTAGAGCGGGTTGGGGATGGGGCGGCGCATCACAATTCTGGCGCTCCTTCCCATTTGTTTAGTCAGAGTGGGTGCAGGGGGAGCGTGTCACAATGCGCTCCTTCCCTCCTCTGTCTGCAGAGCGGGTGTAGGGGGAACGTGTCACAATGCGCTCCTTCCCTCCTCTGTCTGCAGAGCGGGTTCAGGGGGAGTATGTCACAATGCGCTCCTTCCCTCCTGTCTGCAGAGCGGGTGCAAGGGGAGCGTGTCACAATACACTCCTTCCCTCCTCTGTCTGCAGAGCAGGTGCGGGGGGAGCGTGTCACAATGCGCTCCTTCCCTCCTCTGTCTGCAGAGCCGGCTCGGGGGGAGCGTGTCACAATGCGCTCCTTCCCTCCTCTGTCTGCAGAGCGGGTGCGGGGGGAGCGTGTCACAATGCGCTCCTTCGCTCCTCTGTCTGCAGAGCCGGTGCGGGGGGAGCGTGTCAAAATGCGCTCCTTCCCTCCTGTCTGCAGAGCGGGTGCGGGGGGAGCGTGTCACAATGCGCTCCTTCCCTCCTGTCGGCAGAGCGGGTGCGGGGGGAGCGTGTCACAATGCGCTCCTTCCCTCCTCTGTCTGCAGAGCGGGTGCGGGGGGAGCATGTCACAATGAGCTCCTTCCCTCCTCTGTCTGCAGAGCGGGTGCGGGGGGAGCATGTCACAATGAGCTCCTTAACTACTCTGTCTGCAGAGCTGGCTCGAGGGGGGGGGGTGAGTCAGGGAGTCATTGCGGGCCGCACAGAGTCCAGGCGGGCCGTATGTTGTGCAGGCCTGCCCATAGGGCCAACTGAATCTGTCAGATGTTTTTTTGATACCTCCTCTCCTTCTGCTTGGGTAAGGGCCCTTGAGGCGCCTTCTTCACAGGTCATGACAGGCGGCCGCTAGGACTATAATCCATTGGTGCGTAGTGTCATACTTGCAACCTTAGATCCATGCATTGGCTAGGCCGGGGAGTTGGTGTAGATGCTTGCATATCTCGTGCGGGGGCATATTAATGGTAATGTCTCCCATGGCGAGCACATGGAGGGAGCTCTAATGCAGCCCCAAGGCCCAGTTGTGGACCTCTTGTTTAGATGGTACAAACATGGTGTTCTGGTCTTTACTAATTTAACTGCTGAGTAGGGCACCCCAGGTCTGTGATCTCAGCAATGCCTCCAAATGTAGTGCACTTTCCCCCACCCCTTGGGAGATATGGCGGCTACTGTGTGTGTGTTCGTGCGTTACCTGTGGCTCACAGGAGGCCTGAACCACCGCTGCTGGGTGCCTGGGGTGTACTTGATCCGTCGGGTGACAGCACCTCTACCTGCAAGGGATCCTAACAATGTTCGATAACCCTGTGCAAGACACTATGAAAATAATACACACTGGTATGGTATAACGAGTTTACTGAACGCATAAGATGAGTAATAACAGAACTACTCAGGCCTCGCAGGGCCGTACCCCCACAATGTGCCCCCAACACCGTGTCCACACCGCGGTGGTGTTTACCCCAAAGTACTGAGGTGCCCCTGAGCCTTCAACCACCCTGGTGTCCACAGAGTCAACCCACCCAAAGTGTGTGTGACAGCGCTGCCCACACCCGCATGTAACTGTTGGTGCACTTGTAGATGGGGATACCTGCCAGGTGCTCCGGCACCCGGTATCACTGACAGAAGAGAACCGCCAAATGTATCTGTCCTGGCTGTAGGGGATTGCTGCAGCCCGATTGGCTGTTTCTCGCCATGTGATCTAGCAGCCCCAGTGGCTGCTCGGTGTTGTAGTCCCTGTGGAGCTCTTACTGTAATGGCCGTCTCTGAATATTGTTTCTGCGCATGCGCAAGCTCTCTACACAAGCGCCCGCACTTAATAATGGCAGCGCCTTGCAAAGGGAGTCACAGGGAACCTCCGGCGACGCAGTCGCCACTCCACACCTCCTCGCAATGCCTGCAAGTTCCCGTGCACTAGCGGAGGTAAGCGGGACCCGGGGGGGGGGGGGGGACCCTGCTATATATGCAATAACACCAAATTCAAAATGTACACAGTACACAATTAAATACAGCAGTACACAGAACAATAACTATAACTGAGACATAAAATTAATATAGATATATCGCTGTGCTAAGCCCAAAACGGAATGAGAAGGGATAAAAACCCATGAATATCATTACTCTTAGGTAATGCTCACCAGCGCTGGAAGAAAATACATATTCTCAGATACTAACAAAACCAAACATATACAACAAATAGAGGGACGGTTACCATGCATAATACTTTTACATTACTATGGAGATTATCACAACACCTGTCTGTAAGGAAAGGAAAGAAAAAAATGCTCCTGAGGTGGTAAATCAATTTTCTAAGAATACTCCCAACTCAAAGTCTATATTTACAAATAGGCCGGTTAGATTTTGACTGTGATGTGTGAGGAAATTATGTGAAGATTATATGAACATATTTACAATATTAGAAAGGGACTGACCACTCATAGTGTTTTTCATCATTTCCTCACACATCATAGCCAAAATCCATGGTAATCGTCCATCATTCTATTTGTTGTATATGTTTGGTTTTATTATTATCTGAGAATACTGTATGTATTTTTTTCTAGCACTGGTGAGCATTACCTATGAGAAATTATATTCATGGGTTTTTATCCCTTCTCATTCTGTTTTGGGCATAGGACAGCGATGTCTATATTAATTTTATGTCTCAGTTATTCTGTGTACAGCTGTATTTAATTGTGTATTGTGTACTGGTGTTATTGTATGTATTATAGGATGTTTGTATGTCAGTGGTAGTGGTGATTGGCCAGTTTTTTGGACCAATCACAGCGATCGCAATAGTGGTGATTGACCAATTTTTGGACCAATCACAGTGATCGCGTAGGTATAATTAGCATGACGCTTCTAACACTGCCATTATCCCCTGAGGAAGTGATGCGCAAGCTCACGAAATGCGTAGGGTCAAAATTCACAGCTAATTGAAGGAAGGAGCGAAGGCAGCGTAACAGGCTTGATAGCATACCACAACAAGCAGCAAGAGGCTTCTCTCCTTGACATCCGCCCCTATGCCGGGGCACCGGCTCTAGGAGTGTGTGGACAGCTTCGGAGTGCATCTGCAGATGTGCCGCTGAAAACGGAGAAGCCAGTATCTTCCTGCTTCAGTTCTGTTTGCCTGGTTACTGTTTTTTTCTGTGAGTATTATTCTGTTTTTTTCCAACCAGACCAGCTGCATCACGCTATTCCAATTGTAGCATTTTTATTGCCTTTTAATTTTTTTAATAGATTATCTTAACTGTTATCAGTCTTGTTTGTTTTTTGCTGTTTTCTGTCTATATGTTTATTTGTAGTGTCTTGTTGGTGTGTTGTTTTGTTTGTTTGTCATCTATGTGGTGAGTCTGTATGTTGAGTATACTGTAGTTTGATTTTGTCAGCAGTATACACTTTGATTTTCTTTTGTGCTTAAATCCCACATATCATGGGACGCATCTCCGCGGATTCATGGAATCAGTTTAGAGGTGCAGGATTGAACTTCCTATTCCAGTTTATTCCCACATTTGGAAGCCCATTGGACATTTCTATGGATTTATTCTAAGGCACCGGTTTGTATTTGTTATTTGTACTGTTCTTTGATCTTGTTCGTCAGATTTGATGTCAGGCGGCCTTAACTCATATATATACAAGGTTTCTTTGTATTTTTTATTAAATTAATTACTATACTTCACATAATTTGTCTATTTATCGTAAGTACTTTTTGCACCACCTTTTTTCCTCTCCAGGCTAAACAAACCTACTTTTCTTCACTAATCAACATGCACAGGTCTAATCCACGCCGACTCTTCTCTGTCTGACTCTGCTCAAACCACCCTCAGCTGCCTCTTCTTCTTCCTCCATCTCGCCTCAGGACTTTGCTGACTATTTCAAGGAAAAGGTGTAATCCATGTCAGAACATCCCCTCTGTTTCCTTCTCCCATCCTACTCCGCTTCCTAACTCTCCTCATGCCTTCCTTGGCTCTTTTTCTGTTGTCTTTCCGATGTGTCACTGCTGATCTCCTCTTCTCCCTCTACCACTTTCCCTCTTGACCCCATTCCCTCCCATCTCCTAAAACCTCTTGCTCCTACTATAATCTCTACGCTCACAACATTTTTCAGCTCCTCCCTCTACTCTGGTATCTTTACACCCACCTTCAAACATACAACAGTTATACTATTACTCAAAAACAGCAAGCTTGACCCTACCTGTCTTTCCAACTATCGACCTGTCTCCCATCTGCCTTTTGCCTATAAACTCCTTGAACATCTTGTATTCTCTCGCTTGCTCCACTTTCTCAACACTTATTCTCTCCTAGACCCTCTACAAACTGGCTTCCGCACTGTTCACTCCACTGAAACAGCCCTCACTAAAATAACTAATGACCTCCATGCTGCCAAAGACAGAGGTCATTACACTCTGCTCATATTACTCGACCTCTCTGCAGCATTTGACACCGTTGACCACCCTCTTCTCCTTCACATTCTCCATACTCTTGGTATTCATAACAAAGCTCTATCCTGGATCTCTTCTTATCTCTCCCATCGTGTCTCTTCTGCTAACACCTCCTCCTCTATCGATCTCTCTGTGGGGGTACACCAGGGCTCTGTCCTGGGACCTCTCCTCTTTTCTCTGTAAACACTTTCTCTAGGTGACTTAATCATATCTCTTGGGTTTAAATATCACCTCTATGCTGACAACACACAAATTTACTTTTCAACCCCTGACCTTACACCTGCTCTACAGACCAAAGTTTCTGAATGTCTTTCTGCGATATCATCCTGGATGGCCCTCCACCAACTTAAACTTAACATGGCAAAAACAGAGCTCCTCATACTTCCTCCAAAACCTGGCCCTACTACCTCTTTCCACATTACTGTTGGAAGCGCTATCATTCACCAAGTAGCCCAAGCACGCTGCCAAGGGGTCACACTCGACTCCTCTCCCACATTCTCCTCTCACATTCAAAACGTATCTAAAACATGTCGCTTTTTCCTCCGCAATATTACAAAGATACACTCTTTCCTCTGTTGCTCGACTGCTAAAACTCTGACACGCCCCTCATTCTCTCCTGTCTCGATTACTGTAACCTCCTACTGTCCGGCCTTCTTGCCTCTCACCTGTCTCCCCTACAATCTATCCTAAAAGCTGCTTCCAGAATCACTGTACTCTTTCCTAAATCTTTCTCAGCATCTCCCCTGCTGAAATCACTCTCCTGGCTTCCTATCAAATCCCGCATCTCGCACTAAATTCTCCTCCTCACGTTTAAAGCTTTACACTCTTCTGCCCCTCCTTACATCTCAGCCCTAATTTCTCGCTATGCACCATCCCGACTCTTGCGTTCTGCTCAAGGATATTTTCTCTCTGCCCCATTAGTATCTAAAGCCCTCTCCCGCCTTAAACCTTTCTCACTGATTTTTTAAACCTTTCTCACTGTGGGCATTTCCCACACCTCTGGAATGCCCTTCCCCTCAAAACCCGACTAGCACCCTCTCTATCCACCTTAAGCCACACTTGCTTAAAGAAGCATATGAGTAGCATTGTGGCTAATACTATACACATGATACATAAAGCTTGGCCCCCTGCAGACGCACTTATGAGAATGCCCTCCTACTGTCTCTGTACGTTCTTCCTACCTACCAATTAGAGTGTAAGCTCTTTGGAGCAGGGACTCCTCTTCCAAAATGTTACTTTTATGTCTGAAGCACTTATTCCCATGATCTGCTATTTGTATTATTTGTTATTTAAATGATTGTCCCATGTATTACTTCTGTGAAGCGCTATGTACATTAATGGCGCTATATATATATAAAGACATACATTACATTACATTACTTAATTGTATTATCACCTTGGACTGAATTGAAAAGGATTAACATGAGAGCTAAATGAAAAGACCACATGCTAATGAAAAGACCACATCATTTACATACATTACATTACAAATAGTAACACTTGGAAATATTTTATTTTTTTGGGTTGTATTTTCTATTAAACATTTTTTTTTCCTGATGCATTGCAGCAGATCTTCATACCAATTAGATGCTAAAAGGGATCTGAAAGCAGTGTGCAGTTTGATATCTGCCACACTTTTTTTGCTCTATAATTCATGTGCCACAAAGTGATACAGGGCAAACCGTTCACCGGCGGAAACAATGAGAGACAAGTGTCCCTTACTTTCTTTATAATGGTTATGATTTAATAGTGGAGTAGGTTGGAAGGAGATAAAAAATGAAGACGTTCCATGAACAGTAGATGAAAGATGATGGTATATATACTGTAATAGCAGCTTTTATTTATATGCCACTCTGGCAATCTTTTATTTATATTACACTACAATGTTTCATACAGCTTTGACTAAAATCAGAGATTTTCTTTATTTTTTATGCGACTATGGATTTATCATAAGAACAAATAACATAATAGACTTCTTCGATGTTACACAGACTCAGGCTGAACAGAACCGCTCTGCATCAACATTATTTTCATTGACTTGATCTGTAGACCCCAGGTTTTCAATTACTGCAAGTCACAATGTATTTTTCTTTTTGGCTGCATGGTTTACATGAGATATAACAACCAGAAAATAGCTTTATTTACTACTAGGCCTGCTCTGGTGATTACATATCATTACGTTTATTTACTTTTTGAAACATAAAAAAAAAATTCAAATGCTGCTAAAATATAGAAAGATATGGATCGTTATGAATACATCTTTCCTTTTAATTCCAATCATGGTAAGTATGATTGAGGATAAAGGGACATATTACTAAGCTGTGCTACTCCATAAGACACCTTAGTAAATATGGGCGTCTAAAGCTCATTCACTTAACATTTTCAATGCCAGGGGTCATGCCTCCGAACCCCTGGCACGTCTGCATTATGTGATCATTCCTGGAACGACGGCATCACACACTCAGAACCAAGATACAGGAAAAGGTATTGGAGATCCACTTCCATTTAGATCAGGGGGCTCAAACTCAGTCCTCAAGGGCCACCAACAGGTCAGCTTTTATGGATATCCCTGCTTCAGCACAGGTGGTTCAATCAGTTGCTCAGATTTTGACACAGCACTGATTGAGCCACCTATGCTGAAGCAGCTGTAACGCATATTCCCCCACCCCCAATCGCAGATAGAGTGCATGTGAGGGGAATCTATATGTATTACCGGTGTGTGGTGCTTTTACCTGTTAGGCTCACAGGAGGCCTGAGCCTTCGCCAGTGAGAGCCTGGGGTGAATCCTCTGGAATGATCTTACAATACAGCGCCTCCACCTGTGTAAGATTCTGGGAGTGTAGAATGTCCCCTACACAGGACCCACATATATTAACCACATACACCAAAGGTATATATAACACAGGTTTACTATATGGGCAGATAAACACAATACACATGCAAAAATATGACATCAACAGTACATAACTTCAGTGTCATCCTAAGCACAACTATCCTCCGCCTCGCAGGGCCTTAACCCCACACTGTATTCCCAAAGTCCTTGTACCCAAAAGTCCCAAGAGTCCCACAACCCCACCCACGTGTGAGAGAACGCTGCCCACAAAGGTGAAGTGTAAGTTGGTGCACTTGGTGATTTGGATAGTACCTGCCCGGTGCTCCTGCAACCGGGTACCGCAGAAATATAGAAGAGGACCCGTCTGTGTCCAGCGCTGAATCCGCAGCAATGGCATCCGCTTCAAATCCGGATAGTCTCACCCACACAGATAGTCTCTATCTTCAGAAAGGCAGGTCTGATCCCAGAACACACTTGTCAGGAGCTCGCAGCACTGCAGCTATGTCCCTGATCTTACACTCTGGTAAGGTCAGGGAACCCTACCTAAGAGGCCTTCCCTACTGCAGCACAAACTGAAAGGTGAGTTGGGCCAAGCTGGGGCCTAGGGGGTAACCTGGCCTAGTGTAGGAGCACTGCTCCCTACACACACATTCCCCTACCTTATCCAGCACCAACTGACTCGCATGGTCTGTGCACAACAATGTATCTTTCTCCAGCAGGAGAAACTGCAAGCCCTATTGGCTGTCTGGCTGCATGTGACAGGGATCATAGGGCAGTCCTCAGGGGCTACTGGGTGTTGTAGTCCTTTACAGAGCTTTCCATCATTGGGGCCGCGTGCGCCTGCTCCGCTGCACCTGCGCAACCCTGTAATGGCCGCCGCCAGCCCTACCTGCGCTTGCATTACTTCTAGGGGTCCCTGCACTACATGTAATGGCCGCCGCGACTCCACATACGCACCGCGCATGCACGAACCTCGCGCCAGTCCCAGCATGGCCGCCAAACACCTTCTGCGCACGCGCGACACTCTGCGCATGCGCGGACACATTAGACATGGCGGCGCCCTTTCACTGATGTTGCCGGGAACCCCCGGCAACGCACTCACCCCCGCAGCAGCACACACGTAAGGGAGAAAGGAACCGGGAGACAGGGGGACAGGGGGGACCCTGGCTACACAGGGATATCCATAAAAGCTGCCCTGTTGGTGGCCCTGGGGGACTGTTTGAGACCCCTGATTTAAATCAGCCCAACCTGCCCCTACAAAAGAACATTTGCCCATGATGTACTGTAGGCCATAAGGGCCCATGGCATGCCAGGTACATCAATATAGTGCTGTAAAGGTTACATGAATCCATAGGGTGGTGTATTCCAGCAAATAAGGTGTCTTCTAGAGCAGCTCTACTTACGGCTCTTAATGCTTTCATTAAACACATAATTCTTCAAAGTTCTAGAAATCTGATCAAAGGTATCTACAGTCTTACTGTACATTCTTTTACATTCTTTTTGTATTATTTAAGTAATAATCCCTGAAGAAAAGGGCTTTTTTCATCAGGGCTTTTTTCATCAATAATAGACACTTTTGTATAGTTATATAGATTTGTTTTATTAAAAAAAATGGTAAATACATTAAAGCACCTCTATATACGCTTACACTGCAGCTATCTATATCCACACACAGCCGCCCCCTCTGTGTACACACACACACACACACACACACACACACACACACACACACACACACACACACACACACACACACACACACACACACACACACACACACACACACACACACACACACACTGCAGCTCTATACACACACTTCAGCTCTGTACACACACACACACACACACACACACTGGAGCTCTATACACACACACACACACACACACACACAAGCTCTATACACACACACTTCAGCTTTATACACACACACACACACACTGCAGCTTTATACACACACACACACACTGCAGCTACACACACACACACACACACACACACACACACACACACACACACACACACACACACACACACACTGCAGCTCTACACACACACACACTGCAGCTCCACACACACATCAGCTACACACAACACAGCAACTCTACACACACACAAACTGCTGCTACACACAAACTTTGCTCCTCCTGCTACACACATACAACACAACAGCACACCTCACACACACACAAACACTGCTACTGCTACACCCATAAACAGTGCTGCTGAAACACGCACGCACAAACGCACACACACTAGACAGACAGAAACTGCAGCCACAAACAAACTGCAGACAGCCACTTACTTACTTTGCAGCCACACACGCTCTCTCCCTCCCCAATTCAACTGAATCTGTCAGCTCTGTTCACGGAGGGAGGGGGAGGAGTCACTGCCTGGCGTCTGCTTCCTGGCCAATCCCCTGCCCTGTCTCAGATCTTTCCCTGTCTCCTGACCAATCCCCTGCCGTGTCTCGGAGCTTTTCTGACAAAAGGAAAAGCTGATTGGCTGGAAATAAACATATTGCAAGCAGCAAAAATTCCGGGCATTACTGAATGAATAATGCCCGGAATTTTAACCAATAAGAAAGCAGGGATTTCAGTAATGGCTCGAATTTTACTGCTTTAGCCTATAATTTCTGATAACCTCAATTCAGAATACTTTCAGCATTTATGTGGTTCTGCTAGACTTGTTGAAAATTCTCATGTATTAGTACAAAATTCTGACAATTTTACTAAAAGTTTTATGTACTATTATGACTGGGAACTATGACATTAAAAGATTTTAACTTTCTTGCGTTTTACCTAAATATTCCTGTACTGCACATCTGAAGAAGACTAGTAAAGCCTCATAATGTTGTGTGCAGCTATATCTATAAAGAACGACCATGTTTGGTCTCTTCTAAGATATTACAATTTGCAACAGACCTTCTGTAAGGTCCAGGGGAACACCTCTCCCTAAGGGGGTTCCCCCCGAGACTTTACCTGTCTCTGCGCCAGCCCTGCCTTCTCGCCGCCGCGGGCGGGATCTCCCTTCTCCTCCGCTCCCCGCGGTGGCTACTGAACTAGCGCATGCGCGCGCACGGCCGGGGAACCTTACGTCTTCCCTCAGGAGGAGTTCCCGCTCCCAGCTGAGGCCGCGCGTCTCTCCCGCGCGGCGCACACGCCTGATGCGCGTGCACCGCTCACAAGCTGCATATTCAACACAGCTGTGGTAAGTTTCTCCCTACCTATTATTATCTTCCCTGCGGCCACTCCCTTGTTACTCCCCCTCTCTCTATCGGTCCTTCCTCCTATTTATACCTTGCTCAGCCATTCATTCTTTGGCTGAGCATAGCTTTGTACTGCTGCGACACACTTTATTCGAGCAAATACCCAGTATGTACCTGGCAGATACCTGGAATGCGCCGCTCCTCACCTCTGACAAGCCCCGTTGCGTTTGCCTTCCCAGCCATGGTTCATGCCTGGCTGACGGGCGGCTGATCTGTTAAATGATAATGATTAGGATTTAATAGGCTGCAATCCTTCGCGTGTCTACCAGATGGCATAAATTCATGAATTGTAATGCAGTATATATATATATACTGTGCAGTATTGCAGCCAGCGGGAATAAAATGCTTCAATCCCTGCCTGGAAAATAACGCAATGCACTCGGGCAGAAAACAGTCACAAACCTCAATACACCCGAGTATACCCGAATTCGTGGGACTAGCCGAGCTCGAATAAAGTGTGTCGCCAGTGTATGACCTGTATTTACCACGGTCGTGCCTGCCTCAGTTCCTGTCTCTTTGTCTCTTTAGTGTTCCCTTGTGTACTGAACCGGCCTGGCTGTGGATCCACTCTCGTCACCTGCCCTCGGCTTGTATCCTGACCTCCTGGACTTCTCTACCCCTTCACCTCGGTTTGCGGAAACCTACCAACCTCCCGGCTCTGGACCCCAGGCTCTCGGTACCACCTATCTTCTGGAATCTCCCTTCTCGTCTGGCGAGTATCTTACTTTACCTTATACTCCCTGATGGTTCCAGACGCCTATTTTCCACTTTCCAGGTGTGTCCCCGGAGCTGTGGGTGCAGTTTGTTACCCATCTCACCTCAGTTTCGGGGTCCCTCCTTGTCCGTGGTGAGCACAGCGCAACACCTTCATATCTCCAGGACCAATACAACCAATATATCTGTGCATTGATTCTTACATTAGTAATCAGTTTAGGAGTAATTCATTTTAAATTATCAATTAAAATATGAATTATATTATTTTATTTGATAATGGTCTATAATAATGTTTGCATTTTGTGCCAATATTTTACTTCCCTGTTTTGACATCTTCTCATTCTCTCTCTACATCTGGGATTCACAAATCCACAATGTGGGGTGTCACACTCTGATCAGGCGTTAATTGCCATTAATTGCCATTGCAGCTGTTCTCCCCCATGGAGGACTAATGGTTTGTCTAAAAGGGTTGAGTTAACTGTATGGGCTCCCTCATGGTATTCCCCTCCCCACCATGTAATGTATGATGTCAATGTCAGGGTATATATATATATCTACCCCTTATGTTCTAGAAGCAGGCTCTTCAGAGTTCGACTGGGATCCTCACTGTGAGTCTTTTATATAGGTTTGTGTGGTTAGGAATATGTATTAAGATATGTCCTGTCGTCCTTTATGGTTTTCGGGTTAGTAACGTGTCCTTTCTAAGCTAATAGCTATGTTTGTTTGAGAGAGGTGCAAATTCTCGTGGTCTCATAGGGCTGCCCCAACCTGCAGCCTGACTGCCACTGTTCTCATAGGGGTCCCTATATTGCAGCCTGCGATCACATTGAACCTGCCCATTCAGCAGGTTCTCACTGCATCCTAGCCTCCATGAAGGCTGTTCTCACTCCATCTTTTTCAATGAATAACTAAATCATGCACCTCCCCTGGATAAGACTGGAAACTAAACGTCCTGAGAGTTACTGTTTGCCACAAGTTTGGTCAAGGTACATCATATGCCAATATATGTAAAGTGTTTTAGACGATTGTCAATAAAGCACATTTTGTTTTATAAAAGTTCCCGGCGCTCATCTATTTCTCCACACTTTAATCCACGGCCAGCCTGCACTTACCCAGCATCCTGTAGAGGCCTGAGATTGAGCATTGCCATTGTACATAACATATTTGATGTGACCTCCTTTAGAGCAAGATAAGGAATGTTACACAGCTAACATGGGATCGGGGTGCGATACCGCACATTGCCGCTTTGTGAATGCTGGCCTACAGGTTGGAATTTGTTTCTAGAAATTCCTTGTTTTATTGGTCTGCACCATCATCTGTTTCTTTCATCCTGAGATATTGCCTAAGCTTGCCATACATCGGACATAAGAAGACCCAACACCACTACTTTGATTGCATCTGCACTATATATTTTGACACACTGTAAGTAGAAAATCAGGAGCCAAGATCCCCTCCCTTTTCCCCCGAAATATTACACAGTTGTGCACTATATTTTTTCTTCTCCTTTTTTGGGGGTGATCCATGTTTATGCTCCATTTGGACCTTGAATAGTGTACTCCACTAAAAGGTAACACAACCCGCAATGAAGCTATACATTTCCAAGACCAATGCAGCTACTGGAACTTTGAACCACCAACATGATACTGGTACTGCGACACTCACCCACTTTATACATAGCCCCCTAAGTCACTAATGGCCATCTCACCTGCAAACAAAAAAATAAAAGCAATGGCTTTATCACCACCCACCACAACAGGAAGAAGCACTGGCAGCACTTCTTATAGAGCGTGGTTGTGCTCCGTGTCCTGTCCTCACTCTGCCTTGAACACTTCCCCATAGATAACCACTGACCCGATTCCCCAGGCTACCCAATGCAAAGGGGCTCTCCTTGACTGTTTCCAGTCACGCAATGTCTCCTCTCTTGTTAGGCACAACTCTTTTTTTTGTTTTCTTCCAAACAAAATAGAACTCTTTACAAGGTTGTCCTGGATGATACTTTCTTTTAATGGGTGTTCATGGAAAAGGAACAGTGACAGGCATGCTTGCTGTGCTTCGTGATCTGAGCTAAGATCTTTAAAAGACTGTATGATGCATTTGTATTACTCCATGTACATATACTTTCTCTTTACTTTGATGCCCGAGGTACCTACCCATCTATTCCAGTTGAGTTTATGTGGGAAATACATACTTCATTTTCTTTCTGCTAAAAATCTATACCGTTTTGTATGTCACGTCGCATACACCTATCTGCTACATAATAAATACAAATAATAATACATTTTGTAAAAAAATATATACTTCCCAAAGAAGCACGTTGAATGCACAATTTTGAACACAGACAAACAGCAAGCCTTGTGCCATTCTTAGTCGACATTATTGTTGTAAAATCTTCTCCTTACGGTTTGCCATAACTTTGAGGCTGAAGAGTTCTTCCGAAAAAGCATAATACTACTAAAAATAGGTTAATATTTGTAATCTGATCTGTTGCGTGAATACATAACTAACATTACCGACAATATCTAAGTTCTTCGGGCCTATGTCCTCATTTATTTTTTTATTCGAATTTCTGTCGCATCAAATTTCACTGCTAACAAGCAATACAGGCCTTAAGAAAATGTGTAGGTAAGGGAAAAGTTCCCTAATTGGGTGCTCTAAGAAGCCTCCCGGTAAGCCGTGCAGTCCAAGTATGATGTATTAAATGAGCAGGGTACCCAGTCCCTCTATATATAAGCCAAAATGTATACAGCAGTTGAATCCCGGCATATATGTATATTCACATTAGGCAATACATGCCAGCACAGGTAAAAGCCATCTTACCTGACCGGTGAACTTGTCCGTGGCTCCAACCGGCGGTCCCTCCTCGGGTGGACTTCATAATGACCCGTGACTTCAGGAAGTGAAATGCCGCTGCTTGATTTCCTGTTAAGGCTGGGTGGGGAAAGGGTTCACCTCTGCTCATCGCGTGCGTCCGTCCCGGCGGTAGTATGTAAGTGAACAAGTGGGGATTTGCGATCACTGCAAAAACACGGTCTGGCTGAAGGCAGGGTGCAATACAAAAAAATCTTTATTACGGCATCATGGCCAAATTAAAAATAACACGTAGACAATCCTCTGACGCGTTTCGTCCCGTTGGATGAAACGCGTCAGAGGATTGTCTACGTGTTATTTTTAATTTGGCCATGATGCCGTAATAAAGATTTTTTTGTATTGCACCCTGCCTTCAGCCAGACCGTGTTTTTGCAGTTCTCGCAAATCCCCACTTGTTCACTTAAGAAAATGTGCATTGTGTGCCTGAACTTCTCATCATTTGACACATAATTTGTTTTTTTTTAATGATTTTTTATGTGTCCCTCATGTTGAATACTCGATTGACACAATTTAAATGAAAACAGATTAAATACACGTTATGTGTATTTTTATTTATTAACTAGCTAAGAGACCCGGCGTTGCCCGTGAGTTAAATTTCCCGCTAGGAAAGGGGGGGGGAGAGGGGGGGGGAAAGGGGGTGGGGGGGGAAAGGGGGAGAAAGGGGGTGGGAGGGGGGAAAAAGGGGGAGGGGAGGGGGGGGACAGTGGACAGGAGGGGGGGACAGTGGACAGGGGGGGACAGTGGACAGGAGGGGGGTTGACAGTTTACATGAGGGGGGGTGACATTGGACAGGAGGGGGGGGTGACAGTGGACAGGAGGGGGATGGGACAGTGGACAGGAGGGGGACGGGACAGTGGACAGGAGGGGGACGGGACAGTGGACAGGAGGGGGACGGGACAGTGGACAGGAGGGGGGGTGACAGTGGACAGAAGGGGGGGTGACAGTGGACAGAAGGGGGGGTGACAGTGGACAGGAGGGGGGGTGAGTGTGGACAGGAGGGGGGTGACAGTGGACAGGAGGGGGGGTGACAGTGGACAGGAGGGGGGGTGACAGTGGACAGGAGGGGGGTGACAGTGGAAAGGAGGGGGGGTGACAGTGGACAGGAGGGGGGGTGACAGTGGACAGGAGGGCGGGTGACAGTGGACAGGTGACAGTGGACAGGAGGGGGGGTGACAGTGGACAGGAGGGCGGGTGACAGTGGACAGGTGACAGTGGACAGGAGGGGGGGTGACAGTGGACAGGAGGGGGGGGTGACAGTGGACAGGAGGGCGGGTGACAGTGGACAGGAGGGCGGGTGACAGTGGACAGGTGACAGTGGACAGGAGGGGGGGTGACAGTGGACAGGAGGGGGGGTGACAGTGGACAGGAGGGGGGTGACAGTGGACAGGAGGGGGGTGACAGTGGACAGGAGGGGGGGTGACAGTGGACAGGAGGGGGGTGACAGTGGACAGGAGGGGGGGTGACAGTGGATAGGAGGGGGGGTGACAGTGGACAGGAGGGGGGACAGTGGACAGGAGGGGGGCAGTGGACAGGAGGGGGGGTGGCTTGCTTAAAATTTGCGGGTCCCTCCTCTCCACTCCCCCTGTATGTTTCTTTGCTCCCCCCTCTCTCTCCGCTCCGCCCCCCCCCCCATGCGTAGCTTTGGTCCCCACCCTACAGTGTCTGACACACACACAGTGACACACACACACAGTGTCCCACACACACAGTGTCACACACACAGTGTCACACACACACACACAGTGACACACACACACACACACACACAGTGACACACAGTGACACACACACACGTCACCTCTCCTTCCGGCCGCCGCCATCTTAGTTACTCCGCGAGGGAGGAAGGGGGTCTTTCCGGGCGCCGCCATCTTAGGTGCCGCGTGGCAGCTAAAGGCTGCCTGCCCATTGCCTGTCCGGCCGTCGGGGAGGGGGGGGAGGTGAGTGGAGCACGGGGGAGGTGAGTGGAGCACACCGGGGAGGGGGGGAGGTGAGTGGAGCACACCGGGGAGGGGGGAGGTGAGTGGAGCACACCGGGGAGGGGGGGAGATGAGTGGAGCACACCGGGGAGGGGGGAGGTGAGTGAAGCACACCGGGGAGGGGGGGAGGTGAGTGGAGCACACCGGGGAGGGGGGGAGGTGAGTGGAGCGCACGGGGGGGTTGAGTGGAGCACACCGGGGAGGGGGGAGGTGAGTGGAGCACGGGGAGGTGAGTGGAGCACACCGGGGAGGGGGGGGAGGTGAGTGGAGCACACCGGGGAGGGGGGGAGGTGAGTGGAGCACACCGGGGAGGGGGGGAGGTGAGTGGAGCACACAGGGAGGGGGGGAGGTGAGTGGAGCACACCGGGGAGGGGGGGAGGTGAGTGGAGCACACCGGGGAGGGGGGGAGGTGAGTGGAGCACACCGGGGAGGGGGGGAGGTGAGTGGAGGGAGGTGAATGGAGTGCCGGTGGGGTGAGGGAGGTGAGTGTGATGGGGGGGAGGGAGGTGAGTGTGATGGGGGTTGAGAGGACAGAGAGGTGAAGGCTGTAGGTGAGGTGTGTTGGGGCCGGAGGGTAAGGGAGCGCGAGATGAGCCTCCGGGACCGGTGGGTAAGAGAGCGGGAGGTGTGGGGTGTGTGTGTGTGTGTGTGTGTGTGTGTGTGTGTGTGTGTGTGTGTGTGTGTGTGTGTGTGTGTGTGTGTGTGTGTGTGTGTGTGTGTGTGTGTGTGTGTGTGTGGTCACTCCGCCTCAGGCCAATGAGAGGTGTGCGGGGGCGGGCGGGCCAAGGGACCAATGAGATTTCCCCTAGGGAAACAGGAAGATGCAGACAGGCATACAGTGCTTTCACTAATATATAATAAGATAACTAGTACTGGCAAATATCAAATATTAATGTAGTATTATTTATCATAGTAATACTGTGAACAAAATACCTTCTGTTAACCTATATACAGTAGTGAAACATCCGGGCTGCATCAAATAGTTTCTTTGGTTGAAACATATAAACGTAATTGTTTGTGGGTCAAAACAAATGAAAATAATCATTTTTAATACAGCTAGCACAGTTGGAAAAATCTGAGTTAGGACACACGAGCACAACTGAAATAGCGATTAATGCGTAAATTTTGTGCTAATAATTGGTGATTTTCACGTGTCAATTGAAAATCAAAAACAGTTAATACAAAAAGTGTGGCTTAAAACTCCTGCAGTCTCTTTAAAAGGTTGGGGGAAAAAGAGACAATTGAAATATAAAATAATAAAATTGTGGCAATAAGCTAGAAATGTGTTTTCTACAGCATAGCAATCTATTTAACAATGTGTTTGCCTTATATGATGCTCAGGATTCTGGGTTATGACACTGTTTCTGGTTAATGACACTGTTTCTGGTTAATGACACTATTTCGTGCCTTCCATGCTTTCAATAGTGTTGATAAAAAAAAACCCATATATATAACAGATTTCAGATTTCCTTAGAGGAAAAATGTTTTACATCAAGATCAGATTTTAAGATACTGCAGATTTCCTCTTTGCTACTTGACAGATTATTTGTTTAAATTGATCTGGTAAATACTTTGTTATGGTGACTAATGCCCTGCCAAAAGAAAAGAAAAGAAATGTATGAAGTTATAGCCCAGGCACTGGAAGCTTGCAGGTGGCTATGCCCTGAAGCATTAGTTCTGCTGCAGGCAATCATCATTTCCAAGCTTTGTAGATAACTCCTTTGAAACAGGGAATTGAATGCAAATTTGCCTTATTAAAGAGTAAACCTGTTCTCTCTGTAACATTTTCACTCTGAAAACAGCTGGATGACCCCAGAAATACAACATCTGTAGAACACTGCCTCTAATGTTTTCTGATTAAAAAAACGGAAAACTAATGTTCCAGAAAGTATAATTCAGTGCGTGTGCCAATGCCTGAGATTATATTTACAACTGAACATACACTGATCAGTCAATAAATCCACTGTGCACTCAAGTACGTCTGTCTACACATGCTTTAGATGTAGTACTATGTCTACTGTACCTTCTTATTAATGCTTGTACGCAGCTGACATGAATAATGAAATATTACTATGGAGTTCATTGCACTGCAAATGACAGGGGCTCACATTTTAATATCATATATATACACACACATATATATATATATATATATATATATATATATATATATATATATATATATATATATATATATATATATATATATATATATATAAATATATATATATATATATATATATATATATATATATATTATTATTATTATTATTATTATTATTTTAAGTTGGGAATCTTAAATTGAGCCAGATTTTGATATTCAGACTTTTGTATATTTTTCCTGCTTGCAGTGTCCAGGTGCCACATATTGTAAAACTAACTGTAATCTGTGCTGTTACCCTAATGACAAAAATAAACGAGTATACAGTTTCATATGGACACAGGAGAAGATAACTAGCTTAGCAAGAGGATGCTGCCCACAACCGTTCATAAAAATGTTAAACAGTTCATGGCTGGCCCATCTGGGCTCTTACATAGTAAACATCCTTATGCTCTTCATCTATGTTTTTGAATTATAATTAAGATATAACAATAGTCATATTATGAGAGTAGGATCATACCGCTGGGGCGGGCTTCACCACTGCCCTCTGCTGCCGGTCCTTCTTCTGCCGCCGCCACCCCCTTCCTTATTCTGCCGCTGCCATAATTCTCCTCCTCCTGATGTGCTGCGCCCCTGAATTGTCCTGATGCCCATGAAATACGGGACACAATTATGCGAACCGACAGAAGTTTCAGGGACAGTGGGACAATTAATTGTAAAAAGGGACAGTCCAGTATATATGGGACGTCTGGCAAACCTAAGAACAGTTGACATTCCCCAAAATGCAATTGGACCAAAAGGGTTTTAATAAACTCAAGAGTTACAAGATAAAATAGTTTTCCTCTAAAATTATCTTAACACCCCAAAGATATTATCTGATGCCTAATTTACCTAATCCAAATTCAAATGGTACATTTTAATGGCCTGTGATACAGTATTCCGAATATATATATATATATATATATATATATATATATATATATATAAAATGTAGCCGTGACCCCTGGTTCACCCCAAAGAGCGGGAGGTTGCGCTTGCAAAGAGTAGTTGCAAAAGCCCGCGAAGGAGGAGAGTGCATTTGGCGGGAGGGAGCAGTCCCTTGACCCAGCAGCCCTGCGGGGAGGGTCAGGTGAGAGAGTTGAGCCAATGGGCAGAGGAGGTGCCGGAGATATAGGCAAGTGGTTGCGCGCACGTTGAGCTAGAGTTGATTGGAGAGGAGAGGAGATGGAGAGTCTGTGAGGGGAGGTTGAACTGCCCCGGCGCAGGCCAGGTGCCCCAGGCCCAGTTAACCCTGAGTCACCTTAGAGACAAGCTGAGCTAGGGATCGCCTTAGTGAGGTTCCTGTTCCCATAGTATCTGTAAGCCTTGACCGGGACTATACTGTCGAGAGGGAGGTCTGGGCTCAGACCCCCATGGGTCTCGCCGGAGTCCGGGTGGGAGCGCCCCGGACCCGAGAGAGAGAGAGAGAGAGGTAGATTTGTGTCGACGTCCCGTGACCCTTTGTGAAGATCGTGGCAGTCCCGAGCACTGGAGTGCTTGGCAGGTATTTCATCAAGTGCACCAACGGTACAATTCATTCACCTGAGACACAGTGGCTGTGCAGTCACCCATACACACACATAGGGCCTGCTGTGAGTGGGAGGACTAATCCGTAAGGATCGGACACGGGGTGGGATCACCCGGTGGCAGGTGTGGGAAGTATTGTTGGCGTCTGCCGTGGCGCATGTTGTGGGGCGTCCGTCGTGGCGCTAGGTATTGTTGGCGTCCGCCGTGGCGCGCTATATAACGTATACATATATATTGGAAGGTTATGGCATGTAATGTACTGTGAGTTTGGTCTGCAAGTAAAAGAGATTGGTTTTAGAACTTGGCTGTGTAAGTGTAATTCTTGCATATACGTCCTGCGAAGACCCACTCCCCCTTTGGCGGGAGCTGTTGCAGGTGGAGGCGCTGCACCCGTTATAAATATTGCGCGCACCCCAGGCTCTCTGTGGCAGAGACTTAGGCCCTGTGAGCCAGCAGGTAATACAGCACAGAGTAGCGGCTTGCTAGTGATAGGAAGCAGGGCTACATAAATAACACAAGGCTCCTTACCAGGCAGACCAGAGGATCCAGGACCACAAAGTAGGGAAGAGGCAGCATACTTGGTAATGTCAAAAAAATTGTATTAAACAGCAGGCACAGTCACCGACGTTTCGGTCCTAAAGGCAGGACCTTTTTCAAGGTCCTGCCTTTAGGACCGAAACGTCGGTGACTGTGCCTGCTGTTTAATACAATTTTTTTGACATTACCAAGTATGCAGCCTCTTCCCTACTTCATGGTCCTGGATCCTCTGGTCTGCCTGGTAAGGAGCCTTGTGTTATACCTTTTTTATGGGACAAGCACCTGCCTACATATGTATTTGTGTGCCATCTGTTCTCTCACACTATATATATATATATATATAGTTGTATACATGTTGCCTAGCAAAACAGGAGTATTTAAACCTCCGCTATTGGCTATCTGACTATCCTTTGAAAAAGTCACTGCTGTGTGACGAAACGTGTTAGGACGTTGGAGATGACATTATGTCATCAAGCAGGAGTCTGTGTTGGTCTGGACAGACTCGGAGCGCATGCTAAAGACCAAAGGATTTTCCTGCAAGCAGTCTGAGAAAGCACCTTAGCTGCATCACGCCACCCCATGGGTTAATAAACAGCCGGCTGGATCCCTCTGCTCACGCTGTGAGATTTCCTTCTGAGGAATTTGGACCCTGACCCCCCCCCCCCCCTTGTCCACCCCCCCCCTTGTCCACGCGCCTTGATTTTAATAAATGCACATTTATGCGCTATGGAGCGTGCGCTTTTTGTTTCCTTTTCTCTTTAGGTCCTTGTGACTGGGCGTGGTTCATCCCATGAAGCAGCCTGGACTCCTTTAATTCTATCTTCACCTTGAAAGATTTGCACATTGGACTTTCATTTGGAAGATGGGGTTTTGTATATGTTTTATGTTGTGTTTGCCTTGTTTGTCATTTATTCGTAATATCTTTATATTGCTATTTATGTTGTTACACCAGTCACGTTTTTATATTTGAATATTATTAGAATATTCAGCATTTAACTAATCATTATCACTTTATAATTAACACTTGAATCTTATTTTTGAATCATTAGTATCACCTAATTGGCGCTACTATATATATATACATATACTGCAGGATACACAGGATACAGTCTCTGAAGGTAGTACCCAGGCTTGAGGCCTTGAATACCCCTCCTAAGCAAACCTTACCCCCTAACAAGGCAAGGCCTCAGCCTACTCCTCCTATGGAGAGGCTCTCATAGCATGGAGGGCAGCCTAGAACTAGTCCCATAAACACTTACTCTAACTGCAGAGGGAAACACCCTCCTTCCGTGTGGAGTGGCATGTAAGCCGGCCTACCAGCAGGAAGTACTCCCTCTTTACTCGGACTTAGTGCCAGAGAATCAGTAGTTCAAGGGGACTTGGATAGGGGCTTGGATATACAGTGTGTGTGTGTATATGTGTATATATATATATATATATATATATATAAAGCAGAAAATAGCCGTGTTAGTCCAGTTGCGATAGTGCAGAATAAATGAGTTCTTCAGTATTAGGTGATACCTTTTTTATTGGACTAACAATTTATGTCATAGGACAAGCTTTCGAGAGTTATCCTCTCTTCTTCAGGTCAGTATTGCTTGACCTGAAGAAGAGAGGAGAACTCTCGAATGCTTGTCCTATGACATAAATTGTTAGTCCAATAAAAAAGGTATCACCTAATACTGAAGAACTCATTTATTCTGCACTATATATATATATATAAATATAAAACAAGCAAAAAAAAATTTGAAGTAGCGCCGCTAAATAATTGATATATATTTAGAATATATTTGGAAAAACAGTTGCTATTAATGGATGTGCTTAGCGGGGCGGCTAAAATTAGGCTAGTACACTATGATAAAAACATTAAAATAATACAATATAATTACGATCTCTTGACAATTGAACCCTAAAAAATGTAGAAAAAAATCTAAAAAATATATTTAATAAGTAAAAAATAGAAAAAATTGTCAAAAAATGAATAAAGATAAAAAACCTTCAATACATAAAGTCCTGTTCCAATGGCAATGTCTTCAGTTTCCTGCAGCCCGTTTCAAAGGGATCACCAGTCCTTAGTGATATCTAGAAAAAAGGAAAGAGAAAGATGACAAAACGCGTAGGGCGTGGCTAGATTCCGGCCGCCATTTGCCATTTGCCCACGAACACTGCTGCTACTTGCTCATAGAACTTTGGCTCTCGTGTGCGGCTCTCACGGCCAATAACTAACCATACTAGTGACATTGGAGGCTTTCGTTTCCTGGAGGGACCTGTCCTATTGAACACCAAAGGCGAAGGACCCCATTTCCGGTTCCGGTTCCACGGAGGAGACTCACGTGACGACGCCATTGACTGCAGCCGGACGCTGGTGATCGAGCTGTTTGGCACATGAGAGCCTATCTCATACATGCTTATATTTGCTGTACCTTTGTGAGTGGGCATTTGTTAGATTTTATGATCCTTTAATACATTTTTATTATGGTAATGCACTAGGTGTGCGCCTGTTTCTTTCTCTTTCCTTTTTTATATATATATATATATATATATATATATATATATATATATATATATATATATATATATATACATGTAGAGGTATCAGTACCGTGTTAGCCGAGCTTCAATAATCAAAAAATTAATAGATGATACCGTTCTGTGGCTAACAAAAGCATTTCGTTAGCCACAGAACGGTATCATCTATTTATTTTTTGATTATATATATATATATATATATATATATATACAGTCGTTGACAAATCACCAAAAAATCTACTCGCCACGTAGTACCAAACGTGTGCTGCATGGGCCAATATTTACTCGCCCGGGGTTAAATCCACTCGCCCGGGGCGAGCAAATGTATAGGTTTGTCGAACACTGTATATATATATATATATATATATATATCCTGTCTTCCCATAAGAGAAGGCACAAAAACAGCAACACTCAGATAAGCAAAAAGACATGTAATAGCAGTGACAAAACAGCACACTATAAACCCAATGTTTCGGCCCTGGCAGGACCTTCCTCAGGGGTGTGCAACCAGACAATGACACCCAGAGAACATATATACCCCATAGTTCACCATGTGAGGACAATTAGAGGCAGCTAATTGTACAATCCTGGAGCTCCACGAGTGCAATCAGTGTATGAGGTAGCAAGGCGGCTTATCTGAGTGTTGCTGTTTTTGTGCCTTCTCTTATGGGAAGACAGGGTTTCTATATTGATTTCTATGGAGCATGCACCTTGACTTACATTTGTTGCTTGGAGTGCTGGCTGCTGTTTTTTGTTGTATATATATATATATATATATATATATATATATATATATATATATATATATATATATATGTGTGTTTGTATGCTAAATTGGACAGCTAGGCATGACTTGTCTTTGCTTTGGTGGTCACTTTGGCTACTAAGAGGTCATTATGTAGTTTGATGTCTCTTAAATCCAGTTTAGCTATATTGTAGTAATTATGTGGAGATTTAATGTATTGCCTGCCTAGATTATTTTTTAAAAACCTTTGATATGTTTTGTATTGATTCCTATATTCCCAATCATCAGAGTCTAATGAATAGAATGTGCATAATTAATTTTGCACAAAAAACCCTTAACACTTAAATGTTAATTTCAAATGAAATACATTTCTAAAAACTTTTGTGAAAGAATACAATGGACTTTTCATTCAAAATCACCTTATACTTCAGGATCTAAATTCCAAAAAGTTTGGCAGCCCTGGATAGCTCAATCAGATATACCAGGGTGAGTATATGAGTATGGCCACGATTCTGCTTTGATAGTTAAAGATGCATTCTCCTATGACAAGGGCCTAAAGATAACTACAATAGTGCTTTGACTAGCAAATTTGTGTAAAAAGTAATGTGATAAGATTGTATAAAATATGTACGTGCAAAATTATGTGAATGTAGGAATACAACTGTACCCCCTACCGCACCTTCCCCAGATGTGTTCCCGCTTATATTATTTACCCCCCAAAATATGTGATGTTATTAAAATGTATGCAAAATGTACTGTTTTTCAATAAAATTTTAGTTCGGAAAAAAAAAAATGCCCTTATATCAGTTTAATGAATGGTTCCCCTGCAGACTCCTGTGCTCTAAGTAACGCTCTCTTTTTTTTTTGTTCTCTGTCTTAACCAAATCACTTTTTCCTCCTTAGAATGTCAAAGGGTCAGTGCAGGTGATGAAGTGAGACATTTATCTGTAGGATATATGGGGCAATGAACATTCTAGTCCATGTACTGTGAAGCATGCATAGCTTATTGAAAGGATCGCACTACTTTTCACAAACCCCTCACATACAGTATCTCATAGATGACTCTTGAAAGAAGTTGTCACCATACTTGTAGTTGTCAAATCAATCAAATAACTACTCATCTGGACCAAAATCCCTAAGGGCTTACTTTCATGTCCAGAAATGTCTGGTGTGCATTTTGTTCTTCCAGTGTGATCAGCTGAAACTTTAGCTGAGAGCTTCTCAGACCTGGCAGTGAAACGTGACCATCCAGTTCCATCCCATTTTGCAATGATCTATTCCCTTTAGTTTCCTAAGCTGATAGCAACTTGGGCTAGCTTTCTTCGTGAGCAAGAGCATATGACCTGTCAAGTGCCCAACCAGGCCAGCAATACCTACTATAGTGTTCTTAATTTTATAAGTATGCGATCTGATGTGCAGAAATTTTGGATGTACTCAGTCTTTAGAAAGGGAATTAGTTAATATAGATAAGCAGAGGTACAGCCTGTCTGACTCCACTTTTCCACTAGATGTTGTGACAAATAGCATGAAAAAGTCTGAAAGAGAATTAAGCATATTCATGTAAGCTTAGCTCATTAGTGGCTATTAACAAGATCTACAGCCTTTATCTGTTGAGTCTGTTTATACTTGCAGTAATGATTGTAGCAGTGAATAAGTGGCACAGTTTGTCTTAAACCTATTAGCTGCCCTGTTTTGTACTTTCTATGAAGGATTCTAGTGCCACTGTTATAAACTGGACACTACGTTTGATGGTCCATTTATTCTTGCACAATATTTTCCATTTTTGTGTTCTTTTGACATCATATTCTGATTTCATACATCACCTAATTATGGTCCCAGCCATAACGCGGGGATTAAACAATGTTAAACAGTGTATTACAAAAGTACTGTACTATATGTTACTGCATATTAGGATTAGGTAGTCAACTATTTGTCATGAACTGGTGTGATATCCGGGGTCCTGGCTATACGGTGAGGTTCTCGGTTTCTTGGAAGAGCATCCCTAATACGCCCTTTCCTCTGTTGCTCGACTGCTAAAACTCTGACTCAGACCCTCATTCTCTCCCGTTTTGATTACTGTAACCTCCTGCTGTCCGGCCTTCCTGCCTCTCATCTGTCTCCCCTACAATCTATCCTAAACGCTGCTGCCAGAATCACTCTACTCTTTCCTAGATCTGTCTCAGCATCTCCCCTCATGAAATCCCTCTCCTGGCTTCCGATCAAATTCCGCATCTCATGCTCCATTCTTCTCCTCACTTTCAAAGCTTTACACTCTTCTGCCCCTCCTTACATCTCAGCCCTAATTTCTCGCTATGCATCATCCCGACTCTTGCATTCTGCTCAAGGATGTCTTCTTTCTACCCCCTTTGTAGCTAAAGCCCTCTCCCGCCTTAAACCTTTTTCACTGACTGCCCCACACCTCTGGAATGCCCTTCCCCTCAGTACCCTACTAGCACCCTCTCTATCCACCTTTAAGACCCACCTTAAGACACACTTGCTTAAAGAAGCATATGAATAGCACTGTAGATATTCTGAACACATGATACATAAAGCTTGGCCCCCTGCAGACACACTTACCAGAACTCCCTCCTACTGTCTCTGTACGTTCTCCCTACCTACCAATTAGACTGTAAGCTCCTCGGGGCAGGGACTCCTCTTCCTTAATGTTACTTTAATGTCTAAAGCACTTATTCCCATGATCTGTTTATATTATCTGTTATTTATTCAATTACCACATGTATTACTACTGTGAAGCGCTATGTACATTAATTGCGCTATATAAATAAAGACATACAATACAATACAACACATTTGAGCAAATATGAAGTTCTCTACATTCTACATTAATACGCACTTGAGTATTATGATGCCAATGATTGGAAAACAGAAAAAAGCACTTCGCCTGGATTCACTTGTTTTGCAGTTCACGTTATATCAAACGTTATATCAAACGCTGATACTCCTATCGTAGCTTAGTGACTCCCTTCATTTGGTATCATGTATGGGAAGAAAATGCTATTATTTAAAATCTGTGAGTGTAATTTCTATTTCTCTTTCTATGAACCTTTGCTGTGATGCATGGATGATGAGTCATAAGGAAATCGGCACCTACTACACAGCATTATACTATACAGCCTATAACTAATTATTCTTTGTGTGTGATGCTCCACTGTGTACTTTTGTATCATTCAGATCACGCATAATTCCAGATTACGGTAATATGGTTCCTTCACATAGAGATAATTGTAATACTGCTAAAATATATATGAAAAGCATTATATTCTTACAGTGGGAGCCTGAAAGGATGTTTATATATCTGCCTGCACCATACCCAACCTGAGATACACTTCATCCCACAACGAGCATCCACTTCACCTCCTGTTTCAACATTGTCCCTCATCCCCTCTAGACTGTAAGCTCTCAGGAGCAGGGCCCTCATTACCTCTCTGTATCTGTTTTTTGTGCCTTTGTCCTTTTGTGTATTTGTATGTAACTCTGTTAATGTCATTATCAAGTCTCTGTATCCCCATTGTGCCGCGCTGCGGAATATGTTGGTGCTTTAAAAATAAATGATAACAATAATAATAATAATAATAATATGTGCTTATTTTTAAGAAATGGTGGCATTGTTTATCAGTAGCTAGAAAGTACAGTATCACTTGGGAAATGCAGCCCAATATTTTCCCCAAAATGTTCTTTTAATGACAGATAAGATAATGAAAGAGAACAATAAATTGCTTTTTCGTGTTACACTGGTCTTTGTTTATTTTATTTCTAATTCTATTATGTGCAGGAGACGATGTTTTGATTAATTCTCTCATACCGTATCTTTTCCATGTCACAATAACTCATGTTCTCCCTTGCTTGCTAGGAATATATAGCTACACAGAAATACAAATTCAGAGCAACCTGCATTGCAATTTATACGTGTGATACTTGTAATCGACTCGGCCGTATTAAAGGCAGAAATCCAGGCTAACCAGAATTATTTTATGTTTGTACCTTCATTCATCCTCTGGTTCAGGTAGGATTAAAAAAAATAATAATAGAAATACAAGTTCCCAGGAACAAATGCTGCTTTAAATGGAACCATTGCATTCATGTTGGTATAAGTTACCTACTGTACTTGTAATTGACCAACATAACACTAATTATATTTTTTCCGATAAGACTGTTTTGTTTTTTATACATTTATTTAATGATCTTACACAACTTCAATATAAACCAGACGCAGCTTTTTACTTCATGACAAATATGATATAACCCTGTTTTACTAGCAGACATAATGTCACCATGGCATATGTAATGGATAATTATAACACAATTATACCTATTGTCCCATCTACAATAGAAGAATGTGTTTCATGATAGAATCAGCAGCATATTCACTCTCTGGTCTGAAAATGACCAGCATTGCCAAAAATACTTGGATATACAGTACCAATGTACATCGTACATCCAGTACAATTCAGGTACAGTAGGGATAAGGGGCCATTGTTATAAGACACCTTCTGGTGCTGGAAGACACCTTACTGTCCATTCAAGTCAAATATAGACCATTATGCATAATGTCAGTGATTCTCTTACACTAAATGCTGTTGTATAAAGACCTAAAAGAAAACGTTTAATGTACGTTTTGAAACATGCAATGGGAGCTTGATACACAGTTTGTTAAGCACAGTGATTTGCTGCACATGAATCTAATCATGAAAAAAACATTATGGGGCTCAATAAAAACCCCAACAAGCTGCAATACACAAGGTAAACTTACATGGTAATATGAGCATTCCATTAGAGCTGTGTCTAAAGTTGTTCTGCAAATAAGACCTTATGTACATGGAATGGAGGTGAAATATATGATTATGCTTTGGCACAGTAGTCTTTACTGCAAAACGCGGCCAGAACCTGCTCAGAAATGTTGGCAACAGAGGCCATTGAGTTTCTGTTACCGTTTGCCAAAACTTAGCCAACTTTGTCATTACAGTGGCAAAAAAATAACACCCATGTTAATAGGATTACATGATTTGAGCCCAATTGTGTTGATACGGATGATTTATTTTGAAAGTTGGTTTGGTCCTTGTGAAAATAAGCTCGGTGGAGTACCCTAGGAGGTTACGAATTCATTGCCAAATGCAATCATTTCTGGCTTGAAAGATGTGATTGCTTTTAATGTGGAAATTTCACAGGGTTGAAAAGAAGACAAAACTGTTTCTTATAACAAAGTCACTTATAGCTGTAGACTTCAGTGTCACGACAATGTCCAGATTCCAGATCCCCTTCAAAGATTTTAAATTGGAGGGGAAAATCAATATGATGTTCCAAGTTTTGTGTTTAACTTTTTACTAGTTGAATAGTGGGTAGCATAAACAAATATAGTGTATTGTTAGATAATTATTGTTGTAAAAAATATAAATATTTTAATATACTAACATGGAAAGCCTGTTAAAAGCCTCATTTAAATTCTGATGTCTATTTATTAGTAATTGCTTTAACATATGTTCATTCCTGATCTCATATGGTATATTGTATATATTATATATGTAGTATGTATATAGTAAACAGGAGTTGATGTGTGAGTTTCATAAGTCCCAATAGCAGGTTTTTATGTGTAGAATTAATGGTGGGCATATAGGATCCTGGTCCCTTCATTTATTTTCTATCAATACGCACTTGTTGTTTTTTTTTTAACCAAAACTCAATAATACGTATGGACTGAAATAAGTTTCCAGTCTACTTTTGAAGAGATGCATTACTTAATAAAAGACACAACTCAATTATCTGTGAATACACTTAAGTCACCCTCATCAGCACCTGACTTTCCTTGGAGGTCTTGACCACTGTGGATCTTTTGTCACTATAAGATATATGGGGCATATGTGTCAAGGCAAAAATGGTGCAATTATAAGGCCAAACAACTGCAACTTACTGTACAGTAGGTATCAAATTAGAAAATCCATTTGAAATAAATAAGATTTTTCCTTGATATATTTTGTGCAATTTGTTTTGCCAAAGAATTGCACCACTTTTGCTTTAATATATAATGGTCTATCCCTGATACAGTGCAAGAGTATCTACTGTTGTATACCAGTCCGAGCCTGTCCTTTACTAATCTTACTATCCAGAATGACATTGTTTTCTCTAGTCTTAGTTGAGCCACTAACATTTAACATGTTTTCTTCTTACACATGTTGACACTACAGTAGACTTGTCAATAACGTCTAATCCTGTTGTGTTTACCCAAAGATTATTCAGCTTTTTACTAGCACAATCTTCATACTGTACTATCCTCCCTCTGCTCTTGTTTTGATATTCTTTCACTATTGGCATACTATCTGTTTGAGATTACGTGAAAGCAGCAGGAAGAACAAAGCCATGATTTTGTTGAACAAATATAATCATTGTCTTTACTTATGTCTCTAGCCACTCAGATTGTTCCAATGTGACAGGCAAATTAAAAGTTATATGAGGGTTAAAAAAAAAGTCAGTGAAGTAGTACAAGTGTCAGTAGTGCTAGACAATGTACAGTCACATTACCTCCCCCACTGTCATTGAGCGAAATTCCTCAGGGTAATTTGAGGCATCGGAGATGGAAAAAACAAAAGACAAAAAGTTTGTAGGTTTGTGACCACTATTCCCTGGTTTTAAGCTCACTCATTCCACTTTTACATGGCAGGTCTTGTTGTGCACATGTGAATGAGCAGTCTATTTAGACACTTCTTCCATTAGCGAGGATACGAGAGCTTTTGCAGGTAGTTTTAGGACTTGAAAAGAGGGGATACGTTGACGTGGTTTGCATGCTTAAAATGCTTTATGCCAAAAATGGAAGTATTTGACTATATCCTTGTCATATTGGACGTAGCACTAGGGCTTTTTGCCTTTTGTTATATACACGAGGTCACAATCCCAGTAGAACTCCTTTTGACACAAATATATAAGGTGTGGTGGGTTTTGGTTCTGATTGATTAGGCAGGTGTTGTGTGTATTAGAGAGGGAGACTTTTGATGGTTGCTTTTGATGTATTTCCAGTCAATGCATACGTATATATTACAGACAAGTGTCTGCAAGTGGGTTTACTTTCTATGAACTTTGATCCAGACTGTGCTGAAAAGCTGTGTAATGCTGCAGGCATAAACTCATAGGGGTCCATGTTAAAATGGATTTGAAGCAAAGGTGACAATGTGCTCATTTGCATGTCATTTCCCAGAATGCCCGGGGCAGCAGGTGGGCGTGGGGGGAGCTTACCCCTCCGTCCCACGTTCCCATTGGTTTCCCGCACGGGCAGGGAGATTGGAGTGGGGAGAAGGTCTGGCGGGCGGCGTTTGAAGGCACGTGTGAGGCTCCTGTGCAGCGTTGCTTCCCCCTCCTGCCTCCGGTCCCCTTGGTTGCCCGCTCCAGGTGGGAGACGGGCACGCTGGGGGCGGCTTGAGTGGAGGTTACAGCTTGGGCAGCGCGCATTGTTTTGATGGTCCCCCGGCGCGTCCCCATCCTGCCCCCAGTACTGTTTTCTCGCTGGTTGGGCAGGGGATGCAGGGGGGAGAGTATCGTCCGGCAGGCACCCTTCTCGTGATTGCATGCGTGGTGGAGGGAACCCCCCTCTTTTCCCCCTCCTGGCACTTCAGAGTGGCTTCGCTCTACCATTTTAATATTAAAGGCAAATTTGAGTGGGTCGCTGATTTATAGAATAATTTACCTGGTAGTAATATATTGAGTCACCCCTAATTTCCAAATAGGGGCTTCCTCCTACATGGGGGGACTACATAGGTGCTTTCTCTGAGTCATGCTTGATTTGCAAGTTTGCTTTATTGTAAGTTATAGTCAGTTTTATGGTCTTAAAGTATGGCTTGGGGGTGAAGGGTGTATTCTACTCAACACTATGCGGCCTGTGCCCATTGCCGGCCCATTGTCAAAGGGGCAGAGTCATTAGTGCATAATGACCATACCCAAAACACCCCCCCCCCCCCTCTCATGCATCAATGGTAAAGTTTAAACATTTGATTGTTTTATTGCAGGGATTTTAGTGGTTGCTAAATGCGTAGGGTGTGCTTCCAAGTAAAATGGACTAGGGACCTAGTAAAGCAGTCAGTACAAGGTTAGCTGTGTAACATTTGTGGCACTGGAGTTGTTACTAGAATGTCTGAATTCTTCTTACAGATGGTGGGGGGAGGCCCGAGCAGTATTATCAAAGCATGATCGCCGGATCTATACGGCTAGCAACGTTCTGATGATAACTGTCGCATGTCTCTTGTCTATTTCAGCTGGAATCTCTAGAGGGCAACCGGCCCTTTTTCCCCCGCTCCGGATTCGTGGCATCCTGGGTGTTCCGCTTAGTACTCAGGCACATTTACACTCCCTTAGTTGTATAATTAGGCCGGTCTTCGCTCCAGCAAGCGCGCATCGCACCAAAGTTATATAAACACATGCATATTCCAGGTAGCTTTCATCCCACACCAGCAATGGCGGTAGCCGAGCAATTTTGTCTGCTTCAAGCCAAAGCGGTGAACCATGAAGAAGGCTGGTTGGACCAGCAGCTAAACGCATTGTTTATGAACAGTCGAGGCCAAGGTGCGGACAAGGCATTCCTGCAGCTTCAAATGACAACGCGGTGGTTGTCCCATCCTCGGCAGGGGGGGGAGAGCAGTCTTGGTGGGGCTTTTACGGATGTGAATTCATGTATTGCCAGCACGTTATGTACGCATTTAACTAAAGAGGAGAGGGAAAAGATTTGGGCAGGGGATTACAGAGAGCTCCTATCTGTGCTCCTGGATTACAGGGAAGTGTTGGCACATTCATCTAAACAAGGGGATGCAAGAAAAGAAGACGTTGAGAAACGTCTCTTCCCGCACCACATTTTCCAATTGGTCCCGCGTGTTTAGTATCCTGGCCGAGGTGATCGGGGAGAAGGCCCCCAACTTATGCTCAGCTCTGTTTAAATACATGGATATGATTGGCCTTGCCCACCAGGGGCACAGTGGTATTGGCTGGTGGGTTTATGATGTAAAATTCAGGGAATAAAATGGCATTGAACAAAGGTAAGATGTCTTGGGACATGTAGGATGTGGACCTATGGATGATTGGGTTATGGCTGACAAGCCAGCGCTCTTTCAGAGGGGGTCTAGCGGGGGATGCTAGGTGGTCTGCTCGGGCAAGCAGGGAGAGAGTCAAGTGGGGGTTTGCTGGGCTTTCCACGAATCCTGGTGCTCATACAGTAACTGCCGCTTCAAGCACTGGTGCGCTCCCTGCGGAGGGACGCATCCCCAGGCAAAATGTTTTAGGACTGGGGGAAGCGGTTCCAAGAGGGCAGTCATGGAGGGGTGCAAGGGTTCCGCGGGTGGTGGACAGGGCCCGGAAGGAGGTAAATAGGCCCGTGGGCAAGTTTGTAGTGCAGTAAATCAGATACCCGGATTTCGATTCTAGTTCAGGGCTTTTACAAAGGGCTGACGGGGTCCACATGTCGGATATCGGGATAGACCTTTTTAACAATAGTTTGCAGGATTGCTTGGAGAGGGTCCTGGCGAGTTGGCGGTATGGGCCTAGTTTAAGGGGGATTAAATAGCCCATGGGGGTAGGTGTTAGTTCTTGCCAGACTGGGAGCTAGGCTGTTTGAGCGATGGGGGGAGTACAAGTGGGCAGGGCTATTTAGAAATGACTTCGAGAGCCCGTTCGTGAAGGGGACACGAGGTCAGCAGTTCACGGGTCGGATGATGTCCCCTCCTCCTCCTGTCAAAGGACCACTCTGGCAGGGAGTGGCATTTACCCCCTTTAGGTTTTTGTTATAAATAAATAGCCGCCGCCTTTTATACCTCCTGTCTTTATTTGTATGTTCAATGTGGGTTCGGGGCGGGGGGAGAAGGGAGCCACCTGGCAGCCAATCTGGTCATGTCTGAGACATGTGAATGTGTTCACAAGCAGTGCTGGAAATTAGAATTTTGAACTGGGTATGGCTAAATCCATTGATGTTTTTTATTTCTGATCAAGCCTTATGCAAAGTACATTTTCAACTTTGTAATTCCAAAGAAAGTTCAGAAAGCTCCAATAAAACATCATACAACAGACGTACTTTTTCACGAATACACACGATACTAAAACTTTCTTTAAACCTTGATATTTGGTTATTTCCGTGCTTACACTAGAAGTATCAGGACTTGCATTGCTCAAATGTTCACATAGAGCATTATACGATTGTCAAATAGCTTTGACGGTCCTAAAAGATGAAGCAACCCATCTTATGCTAAACATGTGTAACATGGTTAGTCTACTCTGCTTCTCTCTTCCTCCTGTCACATAAGTCCTTAGCAGTCTAGGCTGTGACAGGCCATCCTGTGGGCTTTTGACCCTCCTCAGGCACCTCACTGAGTGACTGAAGGGATGACTCGGCCTGTGTATAGCCTATCAGGTATAGGTACAGACCTTGAGCCCTCCCCTTCTGGTTCCTCAGAGAGGCAGTACTAAATTTAGTGAGTCTGTTACCCTCCTTCCTAAGGAGTCGGAGTGAGTGCCTCTCCTCCCCGCTGGGAATGAGAGAGGCCAGTCAGCCCTCATCGCTGACTGGCCATACAAGATCTTAATGCTCCAGACTTAAAGAGCAAGCACCATCCAGAGACCTGGGATTCTCTGAGCACCCTGCATCTGCTGTATGTATTAGAGCTGCAGTGACTGCTAAATAAACCCCTTCTGTTCTACATACCCCTGCCTGACTTTCCAGTCTGTTGGGCAGGGGTGCATATGATTGCTTTGGTGGAGACTGCCTCCAGAAACCCTGCAGTCCATTGAAGCTGGAGGCGCTGAACACCTGAAAGAACGTCAGAGGTCATCAACAGCCTGTCCTGGTATCCATCCCATTGCAGACAGCTCAGCTCTCCTGGACCCTAACAGGTACGCCTCACCACAACGCCTTGTAACTGAAGCAGTATCTCCCAGAGGGTGGGGGTACATTTGTCACACATGCAACCAATTTTCAGCAAGTAACATTGTAGAGACTCAGGCTTTCAATTCGTCCTTATTTTTCTGAGATCTGTGGTACGGTGTATATCATTTGTCACAAAAAAATTGTAAATGATTCAACCCTGCAACTTCACAAACAGAATCACTCACGCTAAGTTTAAGTCTCTGATTAGCATTGTGCCAAATAGCTGCATAATGGAAATCCTCGAGGAACAATTTTGCAACTACAGCATTTTGTCCTAGCATAACTGATGCAAAATAAATACAAATTTCCTTTAGATATTGTGTGGAAAATCCTGAATTTTTGACTGTCTAAAAGTGCATCATAAATGTTTTTGATTTTGCTCCACATTGTAAATGTGCCAAATCACAATAAAAAGAAACTATCAGATTCACCAACAGCGGTCATTACAAGAATGTTTTTTTCCATTGATTGTAGTTGATTCATCGAGCATAACAGAAAATGTAGATTGTTTTTGTTCATAATATTTTGAACTAGTACTTACGCATTTCATGTCCTATGGGGTTTGCAATACCTGTGCAAGATTTTCGGGAATGTAAAACTGGACCCAAATCCATTCTGTTGATTTCTTGCAGTTCAATGTCATGTTCCATATCTGTAAAAGGTCTACCTTTGTGGACAATATTATAAACGGTTCTAAAAAGTCTGCAAGTTTTTCCTTCATTTTCTCTTCAAGGATTTATAGACTGTTTGTTCTAGTATTTGTTTATTTGCTGTATTCTTTTAATTTTTTGACATGCAATGTGAGTTTGACAATTTTTGTGTTTGAATTTTTTTTCCTTAATTCTTTCAGTTGGTTGCTTTTAGTTCCACTTAGATTTCAAAATGACACCATTCTTGAGATAGAAGTATTCCACAGGTTTGTCCATTCCCCACATGAGAGATGTTGCTACATTCTATGTATCCTATTTTTTTGTGTGTGTCATAATCCATGGATATTCTTGTTTCCTTGTTTAAAACATTTGTCAGGTCCAACAATCTGGAATATCACGTGTGGAATTTTCACAAATAGACAACTCTTTCTCTTGAAGTTCTGTAGATTTGGAAGTCAATGCCTTTGGGATTCGAAGGCTGGGGGACGAGGACGCCCCTGTCAGTGTTATCTTTCTCCGATAATTTAAGTTTTTTATTATCCCGTTTTCACTTTCACAAACACTATCATTAACTATCACTAACATTACCGGGTTTGTTGCACTTTTCCTAAAGTATTTCAAAACAATAATTTTTAAAGGGTTATGTAAATGAACACAAACGTAAAGTTTCAATTAACCAAAACTCAAGGGTCACTGACCGCTTTGCAAGGGTTCCTGGGATTTGAACACTAGTAGGATTATTTTCCTGCTAGAAACTACAGCTCCCATGAGCCCTTGCAGCGGGTCAGTGATGTCAGAGGGCCCTTATATGGCTAGATCTACTATATAAGGTCACTGGCATCGCTGAGCAGACTACAAATCCCAGATCTTGCTGGTGGCTGTTTCAAACTGTGATGGGACAGCGCTGATGCAAGGAGCCTGAGGAAAGTTTAGCTAGTGATTATCACAGCAGGGGATTCCCATTAAAGGTAGGGATCCCTGCTGTGATAATCTTAGATGCAGACAACTTTACTGTCCCTGCCACTGCTGCTTGCGGTTGGAGTACAGTTACCTGACCGCAAGCCGTTGCAGTGCCGGAGACAGTAAAGTTGGCTACATCTGTATAAAAAATATTTAATTACTTGGTTGATAGGTGGTGCTAGCAGAACTATAATAATTCAAATAAAAATAAATATATCTAAAAATAAAAAAGGGACAGTAAATAAATAATTTGAACTCGCCAATTTCTTTTTTTAATCAATTTTTTTTTCCAATCTCTGGAACTGGGGGGATCCTCCCACATCCCTCCCCCCCCTCCAACTCCCCATTTCCAGCAATGCTCACAAGTGATATTTTTATTTGCTGAATGACAAGTGGAGAATTTATATTTATTATTGTGTGTGTAACAAACTCTGCAAGTAGCTTGGAAATGCCGTCAGTGCAGAATTAGCATTTCTATTATACACTCCCATCATTGCTGCTACAGCTTCAAGCATTTTAGGTGACATGATATCATGCAAAGGAAGCAAGTCACAGACGTACAACACAGCTGTCCAAAGGGGAACAATCAGTAGTGATGGTGAGTCAAATACTAAGGCAGAGGCACCAAAAGCCATGGCTTACAGATCCCAGAAACAAACTATGGGTAATGGGGAAACTGATTGGATTTTATATTATGTGTGGAATACATTTTTTATTGTTTTCAATTGAACTATTAGATTTGTTTTCTCTTCTGTGCAGGAGAATGGATTATTCTGATTGATTTTTAAGAACAGTGACACATTTAAAGTGGTTATATTATGAGTATTATTCTGATTAACTCAGTGTTTTAACACAAGGAACTTCCATATAGGTATATTATCAAGAAGTATAGCATATTTTTCTAAATATACGCTTGTCTTTTTTAGTTGCAGAGTTAACTTAACGCTATTGAACTTTTTTCCCTAATGTCAACCAGTTCTCCATCCAACCTAAGAAGTAAAATCACAGAGACACTCTGTTATTTTATATCATAATATTTTGCTGCCTAATGGGTAGAGATGTGGGAACTGTTTGCCCAAACTCTGTGACATTTTTCCTTTTTTTTGCTAAACGGTTCCATGGAAAATGTTTGCGAAAACATTTTCAGTCAGGTTGCATGACCGATGTCCATTTCACATGAGTTAGGTGACCTAGTTTGCTTTACATAAAGGAATACAATTTGGCAAAAATTGCAAAATGCCCTCCTTTTCACCAAATAAAAAAATAAGAAAAAGTGTTGCACCTCTTTAAAAAAAAATGGAAACTTTTTGGAAATGGTGCCAGTTTTCCAACTGTTTGCACATCTCTATTAATGTGACAATCTTTGTGCATGTCTTACTGAGAAAACTGATTTAAGCTACAGCATAGAAGTCTTAGCAAATGTAAACAGCTCCCTTTATCTCAGTCACAACATGTTCATGAACTGTGTGAATCTTTATTAGATATCATCTCAATTTCATTCACTGTTGAAGAATGATCTCTCTCCCAGTTATCTCAAGTGTGGCTGTGTATAATGTACTCGTTCACTCTTATAGCACCAAGATGTTGTTATTTCGTTGTTTTAAATCTTTGTCATGCAAAGTGTTATTTTCTGTCAGTTTTGTGGCTTTTTTGCATTTCACTGACAATGTCTGTTGTACAATGATCTCTCCATTGTCTCAAAGCTGTGTATACTTTTTTTTCACCGAAATGCTAGGTTCTTTCGAGGTAATGATCATTTTTATTGAACCAACAATCACGTTTAGTTTCTGCTTCACATACAGTAAGGTGACTGTTCACCCTTGTTGAGACTGAATGCTGTTTGCTTCTTGTATTTTCCCATTGCTGATTTCAAGGTACGGAGTTTAGATTTCAGCGGTGAGCAAACTCCCTGCTCTGCGCCCCCCTACCTTCTCTCCTCCTCGGTTGCGCCCCTGCTCGCCTCTAATGTTGCATCAAATTATGTTGCAGGGTCATGTGACATCACGTCACGTGACCCACAGCGTCATTTGACGTCACGTCTCTATGGCAAAGGCATCATTTGATGCTGTGTTGTCATAGAGACGCGTGACCGGAGCCGGGTAAGTAAGTTTACAGAGGCCTCGCGCTCTCAGCATGGGGCCTCTGTAAACGCCGCCCCAAAAAGTCTTGTGCCCCCCCCCCCCGGGTTTAGAAGATGCACATTTTTCATTAAGAAAAATGAGCAGCAGACATATCCATCCATCCATCCATCTATCAGGGCCGCCAACAGGGGGGGGGGGGGGGTCTGCCGATGTCCCGGATCTGCTGGTCATAAATACATATGACCTTAGACCATTGTATCATAAGGAGCATCTGCAGCCGTCACTGGGAGTGGCTCAGCACCCTTGAACACTAGGAAATAAAGAAAAAACACAGCGCACAACGCTCATCGTGAAAAATGAAACACAAAATGTTATTAATAAAAATAAAGGTTCTGCGTACATCAGGTTAAAAAAAAAACAGGCATGGTATTTGGCATGGTGAGGGTTACCGCACACTGGAACTGGAACCACAGGTAAAGATGTCAACATCTGGGTCACTCTCCATCAGTGGCAAGATGATTCAGCCCTCCCGGTGTATATTAGAGGAAAAGTCTCTTACACCACGGCACATCTAATTCTCCGTAGAGGCAGTCTCAAGTGTACACAGTTCCGCATCAACGGTTCAAAGCGTGCAAGGGAAACCCAAGGTTTAGCCCCAGAATGGAGTTCAGCACACTTGGCGCCTTCCGTCCTGCACACAGTGCCGTAGGAACATAAAGTCACGTGACACGGGTACCGGACAAACAGTGATGATGTCACTCGCAGCACACAGCCTCGTGGAGTAACTCACGGAGTGGTAATAGTAAAAAAAATGCTGAACCGAAGCGGGAACCGCATAATGAAGCTCCCAATGGTAGAGAAACAACTTTAAAGCTCTTTGGCACAATCCAACGTGTTTCGTAGCGGAACGCTACTTCATCAGGGAAAGGATGTGAGGGATCCTGACAGTGCCGGATAACCCCTTCATAGGACCCAATACAATAAGTACACACAGCGTATATAATAACAGGTTTACTGACATGCAATTGGTAACACTATAATACATTTACAGTAACTCAGGCCTCGCACGGCCTTACCCACATATATATCCCACTGTCTAACCACCTAGTCCGCACCCCTGTGAGTGTGTCCACAATGTACTGAGGTGCCCTGGGCACCTAACTAACTTGGTGTCCACAGTAGCCAACCCACCATGAAGAGTGTGACAGAGCTGCCCACGGTGTGTATAGTATAGGTGGTGCACTTGTTGTAGTACCTGCCCAGGTGCTCCAACACCCAGGTACTGCTGAACGGTAACAGGGATCCGCTGATCCAGCGATGTTTTCCGCGGTGGCGTCCATCTCTACGTGGGGTGGACTCCCGCTGAAGTGTCCCACCATGAAGAAAGTCTCTATACTTGTGGTGTGGTCTGGTCCCATACCACAGTTCGCAGATACTGCGCGGCGTCTTGCTCTTGGGTCCCTGACACCATATATACTACGGGGCAATGTCCCTATCTATTGGGCTGGTCCCTGTAGCAGCCACAAGCTTATGGGGAGAGTCAGGGCTTAGCTGAAGCCTATAGGGGTCTCTGGCCTAGTGCAAGGGTAAGTGACACCCTGCAAACACACCCTCACCTCTCTGTGTCCCAGCTCCGACTGGCGTGTCTCCCTGTCCGCCAAATGTATTCACTTGCTTGCAGGAGATCTCTGCAGCCCTATTAGCATGTGCGCATGTGACCTGCAGCCCCATGGCCTTCTGTGGACTGTAGTCCCTGCTGAGCCCTTTCCTTAAGATGGCCACCGCTACCTGTTTCATGCACAAAGCTCTGGGATGGCCGCCGCACCTCCAATCCCATCTGCGCATGCAAAACTTGTACTGTGAATGCATGCGCATAGCCAATATGGCGGAGCCCTGTGAAGGGAGCCACTGGGGACCTCCTGCGACCCGGTCACCCCTCCACCAGCTGCAGCGCCCTCCGCACATTCCCAGCACCCTCCGGACGCACTCGTGCACCTCCCTGTACTCTCCCCAGTCTCCGCTACCAGTCGCAGATGCAGGAGGTAAGGGGTCAAGGGGACCTAGGGGGACTTGGCCACACTTGTATAGCTATAGCACATATGTTCTTCAAAGTCCAGATGGAGCATGGGAGAAAGTTAACAAAAAGAAGCAAAATATCTAAGTGTAGATGTCTTAATTAATGAGTGAGTATTCAGAGCCTTGGCTCCTATTGAATGCCTACTCGCAGCGCAGTGAATTATAATTCAAAATTCCAAAATCTGGGGACTTTTATAAGTTGCTACACGTAAAGAAAACCCGCACTGGTTGTTTTAACCTCAGTGAGGTGCTGACTGAGGTGCTGAGGTGCTGACTGGATGGAGACGTGATAGTATCAAATGGGAGAAAAAGAACCCAGTCTTGTAGCACTCATTCACAACAAATGTATAATGATAAATTTAAAATACTTTATTAATAACTATGAATAAAAAATAGGGTGTAAAAACGTAATTAAATACTATATTGAACAGCACGTGACTGTATCCGTTAGTAACCCACCCAGGTCTAGGTGGGTAGATATGGTGTGATCCCTGATAGATACTCGGGATCAGATGCTAAAAGTTATAGCTACCTAAAATATAGGAGAGGATAATCTGAATACATTTGAATGGGTTAAAGACGTAAATCTATTCGCACGAAAACTCAAATTACAAAAAATGTATAGATCAAGAGATAGGAGACAGGCGAACCAGGAGGGGGCACCCATACCTGACATAAGGGAAACTGAAGCTATTGAGGACCTCCTATGCCTACAGGCAGAATCTGACAGGACACCGGGTGAAGGGCCTTTTACTGACCTGAGACCAAAATCTAAATTCATGCCATATGGGGAACAGTATGCTCACATTGACACCTTTGTAAATCTAGTCACAAAGGACCTCGAATCTCTGCCGAAGATCAAACAACTTAACAACATGAGCACAGGTGAAACTATAGCACTTGAAGAACTAGCCAATGCTAAAGACATTGTGATCAAACCATCTGACAAGGTGACAACCTTGTTATTTTAAGATCTGAGGACTATGAAAAAGAAAATATCAGAATTCTATCTGATCGGGCCTGTTATGAGATTCTTGATACAGACCCCACTCAGAGATTTACTAGAGAATTGATCAACATCCTAAATGGAGGTTTGTCCTCGAAGCTCATCTCAGAGAAAGAGTACAATTACATACTGGTTCGAAACCCCAAAATCGCCACATTATATAGCCTTCCTAAGGTCCATAAGAACAAACAACCACCCCCAGGCAGACCCATAGTTTCTGGGATTGGAAATCTTACCGAAAAAGCAAGTGCTTATGTGGATAAGATTTTGAGACCCTTTCTTACTACCTTGCCGTAATTTATTAAAGATACTAAAGATGTTCTTACAAAGCTGGACGGCATCTCAGTAGCACATGATTGCATCCTGGTCACTCTGGATGTGGAGGGACTGTATTCCAGTATCAGGCATGATCAGGGAATTCGGGCAGTCAACCATTTTCTCAGCACACGCAGTCAACACCACCAAAGCACAACAGTTTCATACTGGAACTACTACAGTTTGTTCTCGGGAGAAACTATTTCTGGTTCAACAAAACCATCTATCACCAGGTACAGGGCACAGCCATGGGCACGAAATGTGCCCCTACATATGCTAACCTGAATCTGGGATGGTGGGAATCAGAAATAGTTTTCTCTGAGGAACTGGAACATCTAACCACCTTTGTGGAAATGTGGCTGTGCTTCATTGACGATGTGCTGATAGTGTGGCGGGGGACTGAGGCTTTGTTAAAACACTTTATTGAAATTCTTAACAAAAATGACCTCAATCTCTGCCTGACTCTTGAATACAGTCCAAAACAAATCTGCTTCCTTGACCTACTGATCACAAAGGATGACAATGGCAATCTTGAAACAACAATCTATCGCAAAAAGACAGCCACCAACAGCATACTCCTAGCCAGTAGCCATCACCCAAAATCACTGACTAAGGGAATACCGGTGGGGCAATTTCTTTGCTTAAGGAGAAATTGCAGTAAGGACGAAGACTTTGAAGAAAAAGCAAGGGACATGAAGGACAGATTTACCGCAAGGGGATATAGTCAAAAAACTATAAAAAGAGCATACAAATGGGCAAAGCAGAAAGCAAGATCAGAACTGGTCATGGACAAGAGAACGCAGCCAGAACAAAGAACAGTTAGATTCATAGGCACCTTCAACAAACAATGGAGGGTGGCTAGGGAAGTCTTACAGAAACACTGGCACATACTCAGGGCAGACGAAGATCTACGTGACTCCATACCATCTTTTCCAGCAATGGTCAGTAGACGGGCCAAGAATTTGAGAGATCATCTGGTCCATAGCCACTACAATGTGGCAACACCAAGGGCCACATGGTTACCACCTCGTGTAAATGGAAACTATCATTGCCAAAGATGTAAGGCTTGCCAGTACATGACAGTTTCAAAATCATTCAGTAACCACAACAATACGAAACACTATACTATACGCAAATTCATAAATTGCAATACACTGGGAGTAATTTACATGGGAACATGCAAATGTGGGAAAAAGTACGTGGGAAAGACCCGTCGCCCCCTAAAGATATGGATACTGGAACATGTGGGCTCAATCCGAAACAAACTGGATACTCCAGTGGCTACCCATGTAAATAGGTGTCAACCGGGAGACCCAAAAGCTATCACCTTTATGGGGATAGATCAATTTTCTCCAGGAATTAGACGTGGGGACTGGGACAATAAATTATTGAAGATTGAATCAAGGTGGATCTATACCTTGGGAACATTGAGCACATGGGGACTAAATGAGGGTTTTGTTTTCAGCCCCTTCATATAAATCCAATAATCCCTGTACATATTAAACCACAACTATCCTCCCCCTAAAATGGATATATGTATGGATGAACTCCCACGTATTCAGCAATGTACCTAATGCAATATAAATTTCGGTTTAGAGCAGCCGTCCACACCTACATTCAAATAATATATCATATTATCAAAATCAAATATAAACAAAATGATGAAAAAATGACAAAGTGTGCTTTATATATGTTTTCAATTTATTTATTTTATTTATTTCTTTTTACAATCAAATTGATGGAATACAGTGTATTTACAACAGGTACAATCTGGAAAATAAGATATACCTTATCACTATCAGTGACTAACCATCACTAATCTCAATGAATATTAAATTTGACAACACAATACCCCATAGCCTATGTGAGCAATTATGACATTAATGCATCACATATACAAACATAATCACAGCCATAGTTATTCAGCCCATAACACTTTTGCATTTAGTCTGATACATTTGCAACAGTTCATGGACACATTGAATCTGGCAACAAGGCTGTTACATGTTTGCATACCACACAGAGTGCACTTCTAGAAGTGGGATATTCTATCTGTCATGCACCAGTAATGAAGGGGTTAAGTGAGGCAACAGAAATGTTCACGTTGACTATAAAAACCTACCTCCACACGCAGGGACCTCCCCCTACGTGCCCTGAAGAAGCGTTTTAACACGTGAAACGCACGCGTCGGCCACTCTCTCCCTGCACACGCGGGAAGCTTGTTTATTCAAACACAACAGTTTACGGATATTGATCCGCGTTATCGTATCTAAGCTTCCCCTGATGTGCATGTTTAACCTGGGATCGCTCTATAAACCATTATCGCGGGATCCTCTATTCCCCAAGGAGTCTTTGATTCACTCACCTGACAGACAGGCATGTCCTCGAGCATATCGGCACTGATATAACCAGGATCAGTGCTGATATAGGGGACTATGCGATCACTAGTTAGACCGGCTCCCCACCTTACAACTTTGTGCATATAATTGCTCTGTACTCTGAGAGAGAGGGGGTGGGGTGTTTTGGGGCATTGACCTCATCTTACAATTAACCCCCTGTGTACTCTACTCCAGTACTAGTTGTAACTGTTGGCAATTCAAAGTGCATCTATCCCTTACCTGCTGAGCAGTCTCTCAGTATATCGCTGAGAAAAATAGGGTGCTCAAACCCAGGACGACTCCATCCAATTCAATGATTGATAAACATTTAACCCTGGAGATACCAGTGGGAGTGGGTGGTAAATAAAGACTTGTAAGTCCTCAAAGACAACTGTCACACTTAACCATGAAAGTCTAGAGACCATAAAACCCCACTCACGTCATCTCCAGGGATGGTGGACAGGCGTGCCAGCCATGAGGGATCCGGAATCCAGATAGAGGCAGAAGGAAAAAACGAATGGCGCACAGCCAGGGAGCCAGGTGTGGAGTAAAACTGCTTCTTTATTGGTGCATGCAGGGAGACAAGTAATCCCCTTGGTGGGACAAAGACAGGAACCTCCTACGCGTTTCGGACCTGGGGGTCCTTTATCAAGTGTGCATTAATATGCGTTTTTTTTGTATTATTATGTCATCTAATATTAATGAGCACGAAAATTGTCATATACATATCCTCTCCCATACAGTAGGAATTACATTCCTATATTCATTATGGTTTTGACTCACACTGTGTTTTATTCATTAAACAACATATTTCTTAACACAGTTGCAATTAAAATCATGTTTACGTTACAGTTGGCTATGTGTAACATACTATAATAGAAGCCCCTTTTTTGTATCACTATGCTATTTAATAATTATATGAATACAAGCTATAGGACTTTAAGTCCCTTTATCATCGCAGCACACTTTTTTGCATACTTTCATTAGCTGCTGATTACTGGTATCAAATATCTTTATAAATTGACACTATAGTATACATAACGGGCCACATTGATTTCCGTCTACAGAGTTCCTCAGATTATTTGTTCTTTGTCTTGTTTTAGACATGTCAAATGTTGTTTTTATTTACCACCGTTTTTTATATATTACTGTATTGCGGGGTTGCCATGCTGGGTCCTCCTTGCGATCTAAACTTTCCCTAGAAGCCTAGAGTCGTGACGCAGCCGTATCCATGACAACTAGCTGTGTTTGTAAACAATTGCACACTGCATGGAGCCCGTTATGTCACTTCCGGTTTTCACATATCCGGTTTCGTCACTTCCGGTTGTGAGAGCCGCGGCTGCTGGCAATTTCAAACGCAATCAAATGGGCTATATCAAGGGGGACCCAGCATTTCCTTTTTACTCTCTGACGAAGCGCCGCACAGGCGTGAAACGCGTAAGAGTTACCCTCCATTCCTGTCTGCACCATGGTGTCTAAATAAAGAAGTTTTTTTACTCCACTGCTGCGATCCTGATCATTACTGGGCTGTGCTCTGCTACACTGCTTCGTGCGGAATCTCCACTGATCTTCTGTCATCACAGATGCACGCCCCAAGACAAGAAGAACACAGGCTTTTTCTCATGTGAGTTTTACCATTTATCATTGGGAGGTATCAACAAGGTGATTGCAAGCGTGTGTGACATTGTCCTATTGGGTGTGGTGTGGTGGAGCCAATCATTCTCCATTCACAGCACCCCCAGGACCTTATGTGATATGTCCAATACATTACGCTCACCTATATACCCTACACTCACCTTATTGTGACTTGCCTGTCTGATTTCCTTCTTCAATCAAGAAACCCTTTATACTGTATATGTCATTTGGACTGTTTGTCTATAGTCATTTGAGCACTATTGCTGAACTTTGTTCTTCTATTCTATTCTTAGTTTTGGTATTGCTGGAAATAGTTTTTTAGCATTTTGTAGAAATACAAGCTGTTGTGCATAACTATGCAAACCCAAAAGTTTGCCCAGTTATTAAAAAAAAAAAAAAACAATCAGAGGGCGAGCCTTTGTTGGGTTTTGTTTCATATTTTGTTCTGGCTAGAATATTATTTCCGGGTTCCACTCAGACATTAGAACAAACATCGAATTCACAAGATTCCAATTTCTAATCTGTAACCCTGCCCATCCGTAGTTTGTTTAGCGAAAGACAGACGCAGTGCAAGGGATGTCACAAATTCTTGCTCTTTATAATAATAATCTGGGATAGTTTAACTGTCTCTGGTCAAATGTATAATTTCTCTTATTATTATGTAATTTCTGGACCTTTTCACATAAAATAGGTCAGACCATTGCATATTGAGGTATGTGTATTTGTAACAGGCGGGACATACATGGCAAAGAGAAAAGAGACACTGACAGAGAGGGCCTGACAAAGATGAAGAAGGCAGTGTCCCCTCATCAAAATGGGGGGTTCAAAAGGCAAATCAATTGCTTTTGGGGGATCCCAGTTTTTTTTAAATTTGGGCAGCACTACCATAAGAGGCGAGAGGAGGAGGGTTAATGAGGCACTATAGGGAAACTGGAGGTGGGAGAAGGGGTAATCTTAGGACATAAGGAGGAGTGGGTGAGGAGGGAGGCTGAGACATTTTATGTAATTTGCAGGGGCGTAAGAAGCAGAGATGTGAGAATTTGTCCCAGTTCATTTTGCAAAAGTTCCTTTCTATTCTTTAAATTATTCGCAAAGCCTCACAATTAGTTTTAGTAAACGCAGTCTGTTGCTTTTCAAGGCTAAAAAATTGTTACTTCTCGATTGTATTAATGCGAATATGTTTATAATTTTCCATTTTTTCTCCAAGTGAAACTTCTTTGATGACGCATACAGAGTTTTGGTTGGAAAATGTCATTCATTGTAACAAAAACGTATGAAGGAAGTGACGTCATGACGCAGAAACGGTTGCTGGCCTCGGCGCATGCGCTGAAGGCTCCTCAGGTCAGTGCGCATGCACATGCCTCAACATTCCAAATCGCACAAAGATTGAAGGCAGCGCATGCGCAGAAGAGGAGGCAGGAGCCGAGATTGTCCGAAACATGAGCCGGCTCGTTGCACATGCTCAGCAGCCACCCTGCCACACTTGGGAGACCACACACACCTACACAAACTTGGGAGACCCAGACAAACCCACACTCACGCACACACAGACCATGAGACCCACACACTGATACACACACTGAGACAGACAGACACACACACTGAGACCGACACACACACACACTGAGACCGACACACACACAACTGAGACAGACAAACACACACACACACAGACAGACAGACACAGATGCACGCACACAATGAGACAGACACACGCACACACTGAGACACTCAGACACAGATGCACGCGCACACTGAGACAGACACACACACACTGAGACAGACAGACACAAACACACACTGAGACACACACATACACAAACTGAGACAGACAGACACACACACACACACACACACACACACACACTGAGACCGACACACACACAACTGAGACAGCCAAACACACACACAGAGACAGACACAGATGCACGCACAAACTGAGACAGACACACACACTGAGACAGACAGACACAGATACACACACACTGAGACAGACAGAGAGACACATACACACACACACACACACACTGTGACAAACACAAACACACACTAAGACAGACACACAAACACACACACACTGATACATACACACTGAGACACTCACATACAGAGAAACATAAACACAGGCACACACACACAGACACACACACAGACACACACAGATACACACACACAAACACACACAGAGGCAATTGACAATTAGTATAAATATAAAAGTGCAAGAAGCTAAAAAAGGGTGTGTGTGCAGAGCACGCGCTTTCTAAGTCAAACTTTTTTACGTTTTGTCACTGAAATTGTGTTTTGATTTTTAATTAAAAACATCACCATCACAAACACAATTTCTGTGGCAAAACAGTGACAAAAGACAAAGACGTTTCACTTAAAATGCATGTGCTGGGCACACACAACTTTTTTTTTTGGAATATTGCCAATATTGCGGCTTTTTGTGTAAAATATTCATTTGGCATTTTTGAGTGAAATGTGAAACTTTTTTGGCAACTGCAAATCAACAGCATATAAAAGGTTGCTAACCGCCCTGTACATATGGGATTGTCCCTTATTTCATTGACTTGTTCCATTGTCCCAGAAATGTCTCGGGACGCAGAATTGTCCCGTATTTTAATTTCTTGGTGTGAAATGCCTGAACTTAAAATTACAGTAATTAAATAAGTCATAAGAATGTAATATATTTCTACTTGACTGTAATAGTTGCCTTTTCCGAAAAATGTCACCTTACTAAATTATTAAAATAATAGAGTTTCTCCCACCGCTACTTGCTTGTTCATCGAGCATCTTTCCTTGCCCGGCCAAGAGCAGAGATGATAAAACCCAAAGCGGGAGATACCATTCAGGTCAAACCATTTGCAAATCATGTGTCGCTCATTATAACGTCACACTTTCATACTGTATTTTGACATCCCATATTATAAAAACTTAAATCTGGCAACCATATAAATAATTAAAACATCTCTAGTGAGGAGCCCTAATAAATATACACCAGGATTCATTAACCTCCAGTGCAGGTTCTTGCACTTTGATCTCTCACTCACTGCTATTGTTGTATGCTTGATATGTGTGAAAGAAACATAAGATATCCTTTAATCAAGAAGGATTGGGTTCTGAATAATGATGGGCAAATGTTCCACCTGCAAACTATTGGACAAACTTTTTTTTTAAGTTTGTCGAATCAAACCTTTTAAGTTTGTTACAATTTAATAGAAATTTTCACTTTGGATCAGTCGACGTTTCTCATAATTAAGCAAATTTTCCTTGGTCACTTAGTCAAATTCTCACGTAATCTCACAGACGCCGAAAGTCAAACTTGCGAAATAAAACAATTATTGTAGCAGATTACAACTGTTGCAAAAACTTCGCCCGCCTCTAGTTCTGAAATCAAAATGCATTTCAAAAAGACATGCAGCCGCCAAAGGAAAGTAAACTCAAAGAAGGATTATACACTTTAGGCTGAGCTGTGTTGGTGCTATTATGAGTATTTCGGAGCTGGTGTTTACTGCCTGCTGCTCCGAGGCACTTGTTGGCTTCCATGATGATTGACAACTATTTGTGTTTTTGTAAAATGTGGATGTGATGAACACTGAGTGGAGATGGTGACGAGGAGGACTTCTCATCTCTCTTCCCTCCAGGGCTTTGGAAAATAAAATATAACCTTTAAATATGTGTGTTCTATAAAGGCTCTTACTGGTCAGGAACATTCAGTAGTGTGTAGTCTTTTATGTCAGTGTTGTTTGGGCCTTCGAAGCATTGTATATTTTACATGAAAGTGCATTAGCATGTTATAGTACTATTTATACAAATTGTCATTGTAGTTTTAATAATTCTACAGTAAAGCATTTACATAGCTCTCTAACAACCTCAGGACAAAGTGTATATGGATCTACTCTCTTGACATTGCCCTATAAGCGTTGTACTTGAATGTATTCCTTCTGTTCCTGTATGTCTTCCAAAACACTAGATAGTAAGCATGTTGCTGCAAGGACTTATGTATTATGCATTTCTGCTTATTTATATAATTATTCCCTGTGTTGTCTTGAATATTATATCTTGAAAGCTATACAGTACATGGTTGGCTCTGTATAAATGAAAATAGAATACCATACAATAACTATTACACATTCCCAGAGAATAACTGATGTACAGTTACTGATTTTAACTTGTATATAAGAAGTGAACTGCAGTTAAGAAATATTCAATCTAGGTGAGAAGGGTACAAGAGAAGAAAGAAGGAAAGGATGTGGTTTTGCTATAAGGTCAGATATAAATACCCAGGGCAAAACGCCAGTACATACAGGTTGTTAGCAGAGATACGACACAGCTATATTCCATCGGAGCAAGTATCAATCTTCTTTGCTTTTTGGATTGTGTCAGTCAAACAAATGTTAGACTGCAGGGGACTTGAGAGGCATGCAGAGAATGGGGAAACGTATTTCCATAAGGAATTATTCACAACTAGCTTAGGGACTCAGAGCCTACTTTGAAATGTGCAACGATTTAAAAGTGAAAATAGGGTTTCTGATGTTTTTGGTTTAAACTTTAATGTAAAAATAATCTGTCTTTATCATCATTTCTACCACAGACTACACATTTTAAGACTTTACCAGAGACCAAGTAAAGAAATGTAGTGAATCCCCAGCACTCAAATTGTGGTGGTTGGTCAGACTCGCTGGGCAGCCCTTTGGGTAGGAGACCTCATAAATCCCCATGTGTTCCCTTAACAACTTCACCCAAAGCAGCCTGCGCAAAGGCACTTATAGTTATTACCTGCCAGTTACGCCAAAGGGAGAGCCAAACAGATAACCGTTTCAAAGGATAAGCAGACAAAGAAAGAGCACAGTGATTGAATAAAAATATAATTGTATTAATCTGGAATCCCTTTTGAATAAAAATCATTTGATTAATAACTAAAGTAACTTAAATAGCAATTAGATAATATTTAAATTATTAATGAACCCAAATAATTTTCCTTCGTCAGTTCCCCCTACAAGGTGGTCTGTCATGTAATCCATTTCATGTAATCTCAAAATCCACCACAATGTATACCCAGTAAAGCTCTACTAATTAATTAATTCATTAAAGTGAATTCAGGTTCCTGGTTTCACCTTGCCAAGGCTTTATTTATCGATAGAACTATGTTCTTTTGTGTACAATAATGGCAGACTGTCCTAGATTTTCTCTTAATGATGACCTTATAAGCCCACCTTGAACTTTTGCAGTCTGGTTTGGGAATAGATGTTGAAGGGTGTATGTTAATGGCTGCAACCCCACTTAGCAAAGCTCAACCTGTGTACTTGGGACAGGAAGACTCCTAGATCCGGGATTCCACAGTTTATATAAGCCACACAATGTCAGGGAATTGGCTTCCTGGATTGTTCAGACCTTGTCAGGGAACTCTCCATGGCACATTTGAGCCACACAGTGATGGTAGAGCAGCTCCCCAAAACACCCTAGTCTTCAATCTGGTATGTCACCAGTCTCTTTGTCTCTAATAAATGTTCCTGATGAGTTTAACTCTGTGCGCCTGTAGTCTATTTTAGGTAACTGTTCCTAAGGCTATGCGTGGCATATACTACTGATGTTTGGATGCCCTTTGTTAGGATGATGTGTGCTTACATAGTCTTTCATCTTCTCTCGCTATCTTCTCTTACACTGTATGTATGTACACTGGCGACACACTTTATTCGAGTTCGGCTAGTCCCACGAATTCGGGTATACCCGGGTGTATTGAGGTTTGTGACTGTTTTCTGCCCGAGTGCATTGAGGTATTTTCCAGGCAGGGATTGAAGCATTTTATTCCCGCTGGCTGCAATACTGCACAGTATATATATATATACTGCATTACAATTCATGAATTTATGCCATCTGGTAGACACGCGAAGCATTGCAGCCTATTAAATCCTAATCATTATCATTTAACAGATCAGCCGCCCGTCAGCCAGGCATGAACCCAGGCTGGGAAGGCAAACGCAACGGGGCTTGTCAGAGGTGAGGAGCGGCGCATTCCAGGTATCTGCCAGGTACATACTGGGTATTTGCTCGAATAAAGTGTGTCGGTGCAGTATGTCTTTATTTATATAGCACCATTCATGTACATAGCGCTTCACAGTAGTAATACATGGGACAATCATATAAATAACAAACCATACAAATAACAGGTCATGGGAATACGTGCTTCAGACATAAAAGTAACATTTAGGAAGAGGAGTCCCTGCTCCAAGGAGCTTACAATCTAATTGGTAGGTAGGAAGAACGTACAGAGACAGTAGGAGGGCAATCTGGTAAGTCCGTCTGCAGGGGGCCAAGCTTTATGTATAATGTGTCTAGTATTATCCATGTGTGACTCATATGCTTCATTAGCAAGTGTGTCTTATGGGGGGTCTTAAAGGTGCATAGAGAGGGTCGGGTATTGAGGGGATCAAATTCCAGAGGTGTGGGGCAGACAGTGAGAAGGGTTTAAGGTGGGAGAGGGCTTTAGATACAAAGGGAAGAAGAGAAGACATTAACAAAGTGGGTCCCAAGAGAACCCGAAAAAGTTCCTATATCTAGCACTCATGCAGAAAAATATTAGGTGAGTGATTACTTCATGAAATATAAATATCCCCAACAATATGGTGAGGCTAACCATCAGCTGACATATATAATATATATATAAAATCAAAAAATAAATAGATGATACCGTTCTGTGGCTAACGAAATGCTTTTATTTGTGCGAGCTTTCGAGATACACTGATCTCTTCTTCCGGCGATGTTACAATGAATGAAGCAAGGATTACTTAAAAACAGTGTCTCTTGGAATGTTATCTGTGCTGGTCCTTCCCCCGGTGTGGATGAGATTTATGGCTGGAGGTGTCAAAGGGTAACTGAAAGCAAGTGAAGAAAGAGTGTGTATGTGTATCAGTGTGAATAAAAATGAATGGAGAGCCCACAGTATAAACAGTGCTCTACACAAGGTGTGTGTGGAGTTAGAGGGGATATAAATGGTGTGGATGGGTGTGGAAATGTGAGAGTTTGTAGCACAACTAAAAGTGTGTGTGGATACTATGTGGTCCCTATTGGTGTATAGGGATGGAAAAATAAGGAGTATTAGTATGTGTGAGAGACAGCTGTGTGTGCATACATATAGCACAGTATGTACATACATGGCCTTTAGCGCTCATGGGAAGAGAGTTCGCTAGTGTCAGTAATGAATCATAAAATTTCGATCTCTGTTTAGGCCACTGCTAAGTGTCCCGAACAGTTGCATAAATTTGTATTCATGCAACCGTCTCTCTTTCGGGGTTTTAAGATTACCTTTGAGTATGGCAACCCTCAGATCGTTCATCTTGTGGCCAGAGTCAGAGAAATGTTCGCCAACAGGACTGTCTCTTGTTCAGCGTGTGATGCTGTGGCGATGCAGGTTCATTCTCTTGTTTAGCCCCTGTCCTGTCTCACCTATGTAGTAGCAGCCCCCTGGGCATTTCATGCACATGATGAGGTACACGACATTGCTGGAGGAACAGGTGAACCCTCCTCTGATTTTGTATTCCTCGATTCTTGTGTGGTATTTGTATTGTGTCCGCTGTGTAGAGCATTGCGCAGGTTTTGCATCTTGGGTCCTGTCATGGTTTTGTCCCGCATTCAGTTGTACTGCTGAATACTTCACACCTCACCATAATATTCTTGAGATTATGGGGTTGTCTGTATGATAATAAGGGTGCTTCAGGGAAGACCTGTTGCAGTCTTGTATCTTCCTGGAGGATGGGTTGTAGTTTCCTGGCGATCTTGCGTAGGGCTCCTAGGTGTGGGTTATATGTGACCACCAAAGGTACCCTGTCGCTTGTCTCCTTCTGTTTGTATTCAAGGAGATCACTTCTTGGTATTCTGGTGGCTTTGTGAATTTGCTGGTCTACAATTCTGTGGTTATATCCACGGTTTATAAAGTCTGATCTCAAGGCTTTAATCCGCTGGTCTCTGTCTGCTGTGTCGGAGCATATCCGGTTGTATCGTATGGCTTGACTGTAGATGGTTGCATGTTTGGTGTGTGTCGGGTGGAAGCTGTTGTCCCTCAAATAGCTGGCTCTGTCTGTAGGTTTGCGGTATACAGAAGTCTGTAGTTGGTTGTTCTTTATAGTAATGGTGGTGTCTAGAAAATGTACTTCATCCTGGGAATGGGTGAGTTTGAGGTTGATGGTCGGGTGGAAAGTATTGAAGTTGTCATAGAACTGTAGGAGGTCCTGTTCGCCAGAGGTCCAAATCAGGAGGATGTCATCAATGTAGCGAAGGTATGTAAGGGGTTTCAAGTGACAGGTGGACAGAAAGTCACTTTCCAGTTTTGCGCAGAACAGATTGGCATACTGTGGCGCCATCCGAGTACCCATGGCGGTCCCGGTTGTCTGGAGGTATGTGTCATTTCCAAATGTGAAGTAGTTATGGGTCAGAATAAATTCAATGCATTTAGTCACTGTCTCTGTGAGTGGCTCCTGCGATCCCAGAAAGTATCTGCAGGCTGAAATCCCATCCTCGTGGGGGATGTTTGTATAAAGTGACTCTACATCCATAGTTGCTAGTAGTGTTCCTGTAGGGAGGGGGCCAATGGCATTCAGTTTCTTTAGCAGGTCGGTGGTATCCTGGATATAGCTGGGTGTGTTCCGGACAAGTGGTTTTAGAATGCCCTCCACCCAGCCAGAAATATTCTCGGTAAGTGTGCCAGATCCAGAGATAATAGGGCGCCCAGGGTTACCCTCTTTGTGAATTTTAGGGAGCATGTAGAATGTGCCAGGTTTTGGGTTAGCTGGTATCAGGTCCAGAATTTGTTCTCTTGTGTGGATCGGGAGTGTTTTAATGATCCTGTTGAGTTCTCGCATGTATTTTTTAGTTGGATCCTCCTGCAGTTGGGTGTAGTACTTTGAATCAGAGAGTTGCCTGTGTGCTTCCCGCAGGTAGTCTGTGGTGTTCATTATGACCACTGGTCCTCCCTTGTCCGCAATTTTGATTGTTATGTTGTGGTTGGCCTTTAGCGATTCTATGGCTCTCCTCTCCATCAGCGTCAGATTATATGTTTGTTTCCTTACTTTGTCCAGGATGGTGGTTTTGGCGCTGTGTCTGAAGCTTTCAATGTACCGGTCCAATGTGGGGTTGCGCCCAGTTTGTGGGAGCCAGTTGGATTTTTGCTTCTCCCTGCTCATGTGCAACGGCTCTCCTTCTGCAGTGTTGGCATAATCTTGGTTGTGTCTGTCATGGAAGAACTCCTTAAGACGCAGCCTTCTGAAGTATTCTTCTAGGTCACTGCACAGCTCAATCTTGTCCATAGGCTTGGTAGGGCAGAATGTGAGACCCTTTGATAATACTGAGGACTCTGCTTGATTAGGTGTGTAGTCTGAGAGGTTAACAGTGCAGTCCTGCTCTTGGTGACTGTCAATGTTTGTATTATTAGTTGTTGTGCTGGCTGCTGCAGAGTATCTCATTCTTAGCCTCAGTCTGTGCAGTTTCTTTTCCTTATTGCTAATTAGACCCTTCAGGAGTTCTTCATGGAATGTTTGGAGTCCTCTCCATGTGGTTATGTGAATTTCTCCTGTCTCCAGGATGCTGTCTATTGTCACCTTTGTCTTTCTCCTGTTACTGTAACAGATGCTGATGAGATGGTTCCTTAATCTTTCTGAGTTCCTGGTGCACAGTTGTTGGGAGAATTTTGTGTTGCATGTGGTAGCAAGTGGGTTTTTGAGGACGAGTCCTTTCGGGATCAGATGCTCCTTCTTGCATTTGCTGAGGAAGATGATATCGCTGTCTAGTTGTGCCTGTTTTTTCAGTAAATCCTTTAGCTTCATTTGGGTGCGGTACACCCAAGAAGTCAAGTGTGACCCCTAGGCAGCGTGCTTTGGCTACTGGGTGAATGATAACACTTCCAACTGTAATGTGGAAGGAGGTAGTAGGGCCAGGTTTAGGAGGAAGTATGACAAGCTCTGTTTATATATATGTCCACATAGGACTAAAAGTAAAAAAAAATAACGTTTTAATAAACATATGAAAATAACTCATGAACATATAATGTGTGGTGTAATAAAAATCCTCATAGGAAATAGGCACCACCTATAAAACAGTTGGCATACACATCATGTAACCAAATATATGATACCCTATCCAGAAATAGGTACCGGAGAAATGGTAAACATGCCAACTATAATCAAATGTATATGGTGCAGCGATGTAAAACAGATGTATATATCGGAAACCTCTCTAAATCTAGAGAAATAATAAGATGTCTAAACAGGGACCAAGCTATACAAGATCACACTATATAGATATACATCTCTATGATTACATAAACATATTGAAGAATATAATATATGCATAACCATACCATGTGTCTCGCAATGTAATGTTGTAATTTAAAACTTTATTAAAATGTTATTGTTTTTTCACTTTTAGTCCTATGTGGAAATATATGTATTATATATGTCAGCTGATGGTTAGCCTCACCATATTGTTGGGGATATTTATATCTCATGGAGTAATCACTCACCTACTATTTTTCCACAGTGAGTGCTAGATATAGGAACTTTTTCGGGTTCTCTTGGGACCCACTTTGTTAATAAGCTTCAGTTTTTTCTATAGCACCTTGTTACTATTTATTATTGTTATTAGTATTAGGCTGAGCGATATGGTCTTTCTTTTGGTTATAAGAAGAGAAGACATCCATATGCAGAATACAAGAGTCGGGATGGTGCATAGGAAGAAATTAGGGCTGAGATGTAAGGAGGGCAGAAGAGCTTTAAAAGTGAGGAGGAGAATTGATTGTGATACGGGATTTAATAGGAAGCCAGGAGAGTGATTTCAGCAGGGTAGACGCTGAGACATATTTAGGAATGAGTAGAGTGATTCTGGCAGCAGCGTTTAGGATAGATTGTAGGGGAGACAGGTGAGAGGCAAGAAGGCCAGACAGCAGGAGGTTACAGTAATCGAGACGGGAGAGAATGCAGGCCTGAATCAGAGTTTTAGCAGTCGAGCAACAGAGGAAAGGGCGTATCTTTGTAATATTGCAGAGGAAAAAGCGACAGGTTTTAGAAACGTTTTTGAATGTGAGAGGAGAATGTGACAGAGAAGTCAAGTGTGACCCCTAGGCAGCGTGCTTTGGCTACTGGGTGAATGATAACACTTCCAACTGTAATGTGGAAGGAGGTAGTAGGGCCAGGTTTAGGAGGAAGTATGACGAGCTCTGTTTTTGTCATGTTAAGTTTAAGTCGGAGGAGGGCCATCCAGGATGATATCGAAGAGAGACATTCAGAAACTTTGGTCTGTACAGCAGGTGTAAGGTCAGGGGTTGAAAAGTAAATTTGTGTGTCGTCAGCATAGAGGTGATATTTAAACCCAAGAGATGTGATTAGGACACCTAGAGAAAGTGTGTACAGAGAAAAGAGAATAGGTCCCAGGGCAGAGCCCTGGGGTACCCACACAGAAAGATCGATAGAAGAGGAGGAGGTGTTAACAGAAGAGACACTGAAAGTACGATGGGAGAGGTAAGAGATGATCTAGGATAGAGCTTTGTTATGAATACCAAGAGTATCGAGAATGTGAAGGAGAAGAGGGTGGTCCACGGTGTCAAATGCTGCAGAGAGGTCGAGTAATATGAGCAGTGTAATGTCCTCTGTTTTTGGAGCATGTAGGTCATTAGTTATTTTAGTGAGGGCTGTTTCAGTCGAGTGAGCAGTGTGGAAGCCAGACTGTAGAGAGTCTAGGAGAGAATAAGTGTTGAGATAATGGAGCGAGAGAACACAAGACGTTCAATGAGTTTAGAGGCAAAAAGGCAGGAGGGAGACAGGACAATAGTTAGAAAGACAGGTAGGGTCAAGCTTGCTGTTTTTGAGTAATGGTATAACTGTTGCATGCATGAAGGAGGAGGGAAAGATACCAGAGTAGAGGGAGCAGTTAAAAATATATGTGAGCATAGGGATTATAGTAGGAGCAAGAGGTTTCAGGAAGTGGGAGGGAATGGGGTCACGAGGGCAAGTGGTAGAGGGAGAAGAAGAGACCAGCAGTGACACATCCTCCTCTGAGGCAGCAGAAAAAGAGTCAAGGAAGGCAGGAGGAGAGTTAGGAAGTGGTGTAGGATTGGAGGAGGAAACAGAGGGGATGTTCTGACGTATGGATTCCACCTTTTCCTTAAAACAGTCAGCAAAGTCCTGAGGTGAGATGGAGGAAGAAGAAGAGGCAGCTGAGGGTGGTTTGAGAAGAGTCAAAGACAGAGAAGAGTTGATGTGGGTTAGATTTGTGTAGGTTGATTAGTGAAGAAATGTAGGTTTGTTTAGCTTGAGAGAGGGCAGAGTTGAAACAGGATAGCATACATTTGTAGTGAAGGAAGTCTGCGAGATTGTGATATTTCCTCCAGAGGCGTTCAGAGGAACGAGTGGAGGAACGCAGCATCCGCATGTGGGAATTTAGCCAGGGTCTGGGTTTATAAGGACGAGGACGGCAGAGAGAAAGCAGGACATGTAGAGAAGAGGGGAGGATAAGGCAAAGCTGTAGTACTAGGTTGTCAGGGTCTGTAGCAGAACTGAGAGAGGAGATAGAGAAGGGGAGAAGCGAGAGAGAGAAAATGAGATGAGGTGATGGTCAGAGAGAGGAAAAGGGGAAATGGATAAATCAGAGAGAGAAATGTTTTTATTGAAAACCAGGTCTAGGTAGTGGCCATCCTTGTGGGTGCTGCCTGCAGTCCACTGTTGAAGGCCAAAAGAAGAGGTTAGGGAGAGAAGGCGGGCAACCCAAGGGAGAGAGGGGTCATCAATGTGACAGTTGAAGTCCCCAAGGAGAAGAACAGGGAAGTCTGAGGAGAGAAAGAAAGGGAGCCAGGATTCGAAGAGAGAGAAAGGCAGAAGGGGGATGAGTAGAGGTAGGTGGGCGATAGATGACCTCCACGTGGACAGGGAGAGGAGAGAAGATCTGGACAGTGTGAGCCTCAAAGGAGGGAAAATCTAGAGAGCAGGAAAAGGAAGGTTACAGTAACAGCAGAGAGAGGAGAGGAGGAGCCCCACTCCTCCACCCCTGCCCAAAGGGCGTGGAGTGTGGGAGAAAGAAAGGCCACCATACAGTATGAAAGGGAAGCTTCCAGATCAGTCAGACTGAGTGATCCAGGTCTCATTTATAGTAAATAGGAGCAGAGAGTGAGAGAGAAAGAAGTCATGCACAGAGAGGAACTTGTTAGAAAACGAGCAAGCATTCCAAAGGGCACAGGAGAAAGGGAGAGAGGAGGGAGGATGGAAGGGGATGGGTATGTGGTTGGAGGGGTTAACACCAGAAGGAGTAGAAGTTGTATTTGGCAGGCGAGGACGAGAGCATGTAGGAATAAGGCAGGGGCCAGGATTGGGAGAGATATCTCCAGAAGCAAGGAGGAGAAGCATGGATAGAAAGAGAATGTGTGAGGATGTTTTGGAGGGGTGTGTTTTAATGCAGAGGGTATAGCTGTGTGGTGACAGAGGGTGCAGGTAAGAAAGGAATTAATGGGAACTGAGAAGTGGGGAAGAAAGGAGAGATGGAGATATATGAATAGAGTTGGAGACGTGAGGCTGGTAGAGAGAAGTGCATAATTTGAAAACAAGTGAGGCCATAGTAAATATAAATAGTAAATGCGGCATCACAGCAATAGCAAAGTGCCAAGATGTGCAGTCTGGGATAGATAATATCTCCTTTCCACTGTCTCTACCTTCTAGCGCTATCTTCTCTTACACGGTCTCTACCTTCCCTTCTCTTTCTGTTTCATTATCTTTTTCTCTCTACTTCTATAGTGTTTGAAGCCTTATTTCGGGCTGTTTTCAGCTGAAAATCCCCAAAAACATCAGAATATGGCCCTTACTCTCAGTCCTATTCTCCGTTCTTTACCCCCCCCCTCCCCCTCTTATCTCTATCTATTGAAATATCTATCTATATGTTTCTATTTACCTATTTGTATATATTTCTCTTTCGACCTGCTTCTTCTATACCTATATATCACTTACCTCTATGTATATATATGGAAACAATATACTTATCTGTATAAATCTGTATACCCTCTAATATAACTGCTTGTTTATATATTTCCACCTTCCTATTTCTTTCTTTATCTATCTGTCAATGTATTTATCTCTTCTCTATCCCTTTGCTTATTTACCCTCCTATATCTTTGTCACTGGCTTATGTTTAGCTTTCTGCATATATGTGACTATCTTTCTTCCTAGCTGCAGTATACGTGCTACTATATATTTCTATTATTTTCTTCTGAATCTTCTCTCACTCTTTCTATTCTGTCATTCAATTCTCTTTCAGCTTTTCCACTCACTCTTTCAACCTGTGTTTCTCTGTTTCACTCTTCCCTCACACTTATTGGCCCTTATTCTTTCAACTGTGAAAGCACCGCTCCAACGTGATAGCACAGAAAGCTCCATGCACGTTTGATTAATATTGATAAAATAAGTTGCCCGTGCTTTATTAAAATGATGACTTGCAGAGACTGCAGAACTATACAAAAATAAACAGCAAAAAACATAAGTAATGAAAGACTCCACTAGACATGGATTTTTTTCCCCCAAAAGCATAAATCTGAATTTATTGCTGTATGTCTCAGAATATTTAGCTTTCTGCTATGCCCAGGCTTTCTCCGTAGCGGATTTCTGATCATGCCCGTGCACTTTGTCAATTGGAGAAGGTAGTGACTTTTCTGAATCTTCTATTTGCAGCTCTTCATTTATGGTAGTGGGAAGTGAATGGCCAAAGTTCTTTACATCAATAAACTTGTGGATCCTTTTTCTACCTATGTACACGCACTGCAATTCATACTCAACTAAGCAAAAAGGAAGATGAGACTTAGGGCCTCATGCAGTAAGCGGCGGAAAGGCACTTCTCGCCACTTTTCCGCCTAAAAAGCCTATCTGTATTCAGAAAGGGGCCAGAAAGTGGCGAGATTAAAAAAAACGCCAGTTTTGCTGGCGTTTTTTTTTTTTTTTTTTCCGCCGGTGGCGGGGCGAGAAGGCACTTTCCGCCTAAAAATCCAACTTTTTCAGCCACCCTGTATTCTAGTAGAGGCGAGTAGCTAAGCGGAGCTATTCGCCTCTCTAGAATACCGTTTTGCTGGCGGATCAGCCACGCAAGAAAAAGATGGCAAGTTGCTGCTCAGAGGCAGCGGATGAGTGGCGGATCGGCACTTAGAAAAAATTCAGGCCTTTTTCCTGCCTGGGATTGATGCCGGGGGTCTCCGGAGCTGATACCATTAATACCAGCACCAGACCCCCCCGGCATGCATCCGAGGCAGGAAAAATGCATTTAAAGCCCACTTCATTACCTTAGCAGTTAACCGCTAAGGTAATGAAGGGGTTAAACAGCCGTGCCAGCTTTATTGTGGGTAGCGGGGGTGGGTGAAGGGGGTATTTGGCCCTTGGTGTTTGTTTAGGGCTTGCGGGGGGGTTGCGGGTGCACTTAACCCCTTCACGACCGTAGCGGTTAATACCGCTACGGTCATGAAGGGGTTAAGGCCTCCCGCTACCCACCCGCAAGCCCTAAACAAACACCGTTGGGGCTAATACCCCTTCACACAACCCCACTACCCACAATAATAAAAAATACACACACCAGCCCCACACTAACTAAATATATATATATATATATATATATATATATATATATATATATATATACTATATATATATATATATATATATATATATATATATATATATATATATATATATATGTATATATATATATATATATATGACCCCAACAACACCTATACCCCCCTAACATACAGTATAGTAATGGGCACAATGACTATTATCCACAAATGGATAATAGTGCAGTTGTCCATTTAAAATACATACACAACAATAAAGACATTAAATACATATAGCACTCACCCATGTGCGGCTGCCACGATGAAGGCCATCCTCATCTTCATCCTGCCCATGCACCATCCGCTTCTGCAAAACAGGCACAAGAATTAAAACATCCAATGTAATGTCCCCTAACCCCTTAATCACCATAGCGGTTATTAACCGCTACAGTCATTAAGGGGTTAACCCACCATCACCCACATACCCTCCCCCACTAACCCCCCAACCTCACCACATACCCTCACCCACTACCCACAGGGGAGTCCTACCAAATACCCTTGGGGCCAATACCCCCTCCCCCAGCACATACAGTACAATAATGTGCCAAATAACTATTATCCACATAGGGATAATACATTATTTGGCCATTATTAAACACATTAAATACCGTAATAAAGTAAAGAAAATTGTACTAACCTCATCAATAAGAAGTCTCCATCGCCAGCATCATCCTTGGGGTCCGTTGCCAAAATAATAAATAGCCAATACATCTCAATTACATTAACATACCAATGAACCCCTTAATCACCTTTTCGGGTACTAACCTCAAAGGTAATTAAGGGGTGAAGCCATCCTGCAATGGCAACACCACTTATGCATAACATAATGTTAATGTGTTTTTTTTTTGCTTTTTCATGTCTTCATTTTTTTTTATGCATATCATTTCTTGCCACTGTATGTATGTATGTATGTCTAGAGAGATATATACATGCAGGGTAAGAAATGATAGTGTTGTTAAAGCTTGATTTTCTGTATTGTAAATGATTGTGACTATGCTGCTATGCATAGATGTGTGTTAAATGTATTTTATTATTAGTGAGATGTAAGTTTTGGGCTTTATGCTGTTCTGTAGGTTATGGAGAGGCTTGCTATAGTATATTGTAATTGTTGGTGTCCTTTTTTGTATGTTTTGAACTTGTTCTCTGTTACGATAGCTACACTGGCGACACACTTTATTCGAGCTCGGCTAGTCCCACGAATTCGGGTATACCCGGGTGTATTGAGGTTTGTGACTGTTTTCTGCCCGAGTATATTGGGTTATTTTCTAGGCAGGGATTGAAGCATTTTATTCCCCCTGGCTGCAATACTGCACAGTATATATAATTATACTGCATTACAATTCATGAATTTATGCCATCTGGTAGACACGCGAAGCATTGCAGCCTATTAAATCCTAATCATTATCATTTAACAAATCAGCCGCCCATCAGCCAGGCATGAACCCAGGCTGGGAAGGCAAATGCAACGGGGCTTGTCAGAGGTGAGGAGCGGCGCATTCCAGGTATCTGCCAGGTACATACCAGGTATTTGCTCGAATAAAGTGTGTCGGTGCAGTATAGTTAATTGTTTAATTGGTATGGATGGTATTATAATTGTTTAGGGATGTAATTCATGTCTGTTAATTCATTGATGGTGACTTTATTTGCTGATATAATATACTTCTTGTGATATCAGGCTATTTGAGTTGGATTACTGTATTGTTAACATTGATTTGCAGCGTGTACATGTAGTTTACATGTTATGCTACATGTATACACTGTAAATGCAATGTTTTAAGTGGCATTTGAGGCTTCAGATTGAATGATTACATGAGATTTGTGTAGGAAATTGCTTTTTAATTCATTGAGGATGTTATGCATAAGTGGTGTTGCCATTGCAGGATGGCTTCACCCCTTAATTACCTTTGAGGTTAGTACCCGAAAAGGTGATTAAGGGGTTCCTTGGTATGTTAATGTAATTGAGATGTATTGGCTATTTATTATTTTGGCAACGGACCCCAAGGATGATACTGGCGACGGAACCTTCTTATTGATGCGGTTAGTACAATTTTCTTTACTTTATTACGGTATTTAATGTGTTTAATAATGGCCAAATAATGTATTATCCCTATGTAGATAATATTTATTTGGCACATTATTGTACTGTATGTGCTGGGGGAGGGGGTATTGGCCCCAAGGGTATTTGGTTGGACTCCCCTGTGGGTAGTGGGTGAGGGTGGTTGGGGGGGTTAGTGGGGGAGGGTATGTGGGTGATGGTGGGTTAACCCCTTAATGACTGTAGCGGTTAATAACCGCTATGGTGATTAAGGGGTTAGGGGACATTACATTGGATGTTTTAATTCTTGTGTCTGTTTTGCAGAAGCGGATGGTGCATGGGCATGATGAAGATGAGGATGGCCTTCATCGTGGCAGCCGCACATGGGTGAGTGCTATATGTATTTAATGTCTTTATTGTTGTGTATGTATTTTAAATGGACAGCTGCACTATTATCCATTTGTGGATAATAGTAATGTTGCCCATTACTGTATTGTATGTTGTGTATTGCTGCTATGTTTATTGGGGGCATTTGTCCCCAATAAACATGCTATTATGCGTTAACCCCTTCATTACCTTAGCGGCTATCCGCTATGGTAATGAAGCAGCATTAATGTATTTTAATAATATTGTGCGGGAGCAGGGGGCCCCCTGAGCTGAACCGCATTTATTTGTGGCTCAGAGACCCCCTGCTTCCCGAGTTACAGGCCCCGGTTTGGGGCATCGGTTACAGTGTGGACGCCATGTTTGTTGCGGGCACGTAGCGTATTGGATGCTATAAACATGGCGGCGACACTGTCCATCCGATCACACATACCGGGGCCTGTAACTCGGGAAGCAGGGGTCCCTGGTCCACAAAGTGATGCGGTTCAGCTCGGGGGACCCCCTGCTCACTGTACAGTATTATTAAATAAATATTCATGCTGCTTCGTTACCGTAGCAGATACCCTGTAAGGTAAGGAACGAGTCTTTATTGATATGTGTGTTTTACTCATAGTGTAGATGTGCAGAGGGTCTCCGGAGCTGAAGCGCTTTTGTTTTAGGTCCGGGGACCCCCTGCTCCCCGAGATACAGGCCCCTTTAGGGGGTGCCGGTATCCCTCTGCTTTGTTTACATGCCGCGGTCATGTGATCGGGAACTTTAAATGCAGAGGGATACCGGCACCTCATAAAGGGGCCTGTATCTCGGGAAGCAGGGGGTCCCCCGACCTGAAACCAATGCGGTTCAGCTCCGGAGACCCCCTGCACATGTACACTATGAATAAAAGTTGTTTTAAAAATAATTTTTATTGTGCTGATGTTTGCGCCAAGAGAGCAGCGGATCTCTCTCGGCTGCAAACACAACTTGGCATGGGATGGCTTCTCGGCAGTTTCTCGCCAGGCAGCCGTCCCACCACCGGTTACATGCCATTTCATCAAATGGTGGTGGCTAATTCATTCGTTAGGGATTCGCCCCTTACAGCATACAGCCAGTTTAACACGCCAAAAACATGGCTAATTGCTAAACTGGCGAATGCATTTTTTCGCTGCTTACTGCATGAGGCCTATAGAATGAATCCACTTAGTGCTTTTTAAATTATAATGTTATCACTTATGGATTTTCATACTTTTGATGAAGGACAGAGGTTAATGGAGTTTTTCATAAATGTGTCATATGTGCTGAACACACGCAAGGAAGCATTTGGAGAAAATGACAATATTTTGGACGGTATTTACTAAGCAGTGCTGTAAGCAGCAATACTACACCCCCCCCCTTTTTTTTTCTTCTTATTTTTATATATTAACCATGTGATAATGTATCCGTCTATATTCTTACCTAACCTGGCAATCGTTTGGTGCTCCTGTTATCAATCTGTAAACATCCTGATTGTGTGCCTAACTAAATGGCCGCCTTTCAGTTTCAATCAATCCTTCAGCAGCTGCAATGTATCCGGATATGACTAAGGTACCATTGACCATTGTTACAGTTTGCAGCTCAAACTGCTGGGAATATTGGCAACAAATGATCACAAACAGGAAAGTGTTACAGATATTTTGCACTGCTGAGGACACGTGTTAAAATCTGCTATAGAAATCAAATAATGCTCAGTATATTAAAACTCATTAATAATTGCATTAAGAGTTCAATTAAAAAAACAAGTCACTATTATCTAATACTACAGAACTGATATATATATATATATATATATATATATATATATATATATATATATATATATATATATATATATATATATGTAACAGGTTTTCCCACCCCACCCAATCGCAGATAGGGTCTCCTAGGGGAAATGCAACTCTAGTTACAAGGCCTAATAGTGTGGTGCACCTGCTGGCTTACAGGACTCCTGAGTCTCCCGCTTGATGGTATTATGGGGAAGGTCAGGAAAGGCTTCTGGGGACATACCCAGTACGTACTCACTCTTTCAGCGCCTCCATCTATTGCAGGCCCCAGGATATGGGGTGGAATCCCTGGAATAGAACGTCCCACTCAGGGATGAGAGATTCCAGTCTCACAACCGCTTCTTTATAAATCAGGAACACTTTATTGCACCAACAGCATACACTGGAACAGCATACACAGCAGTACAGGAACACAGGAACACAGGAACACAGTAACACAGGAGTTCTCCTTCAGGATGACCCTGGCCATTCACGCCCAGTCAGGGCCCTGAAAGCAGGCCTAGCACTTCCACTACCCCTTATCAGAGTAGTGGGAACAGTCTACCCTCCTCTCCCCTAAGGGAGGGCCAAAGATTGGCCGAGCTCTGCACAACTGGGTTTGGTGACTGAACTCCTCTCAAGCTAGGACTTAACAACGTAACTGGGATTACTCCCTTACTGGAGAATCCGTACTTTAATAATAATATCTGGGTTTCTTTAACTCCCCTACCCTCAGGATATTTATTACTGGTACTGCCATACCCTCTTAAGGTGGCCTGGGCACAGCATGGTCCACTGGGTTTAGAGCAGAAGTACCATAACACTCTGGGTGACATACTGGACACCCACAGTCAGCCCATAATTCCTGCCTGGATGCTAGTGGACTGCGAGGATCATGCCCATATACTTCCTTAAGGCATTTCCTAGAGATGTAGGCCACCTTTTCTGTCTCATTATACCAATTATCATCTGATACTTCAAGATCCCAATCCTTTAGGTAGCTATTATTTTCCTCATCTGATCTTTCCTCATCATCAGAACCATATCCCCTGTCCTCATCAGTGGAACCAATTTCAAACTCAATTCCCCCCTCTACTGAGTGGTGAAAATAAAGTAATGACTTTTGGTGATTTCTGTCAACTCTGTCAGAAACTTGAGGTACATAGGGTTTTATCCAAGCAACAAGCACAATATGAACAACAACAGTACCAAAATCCCCATAGTCCTGAACCAAACCCACCCAGTCCCGGTAATCAGTGAATGGTTTGGGGACCCCCTGTTCACCTAGTGACCCGTGGTGACTGTATCTGGAATCCGAACCATATGGGACAGGGGCAGGGGCAATGGCAGGGGTAATGGGGCCAGAGACTGGGGCATAGGAAGCAACAGTGTCCGGGGCAAAGTCCTTGGCTTCAGCTAGGCCACGGCCTACCGCAGGGGACGTTGGCTGCTTGGACGCAGCCACGACAGGCTAGCGTTTCCCTCGGTCTAAAACCCTGTAAATGTAGTGGTCCATTTCTCGCCTGGAGAGGGCGCTACTCACCGGAGCGGTCGCAGCACAGTCCCAGTCCACTTCAGAGGTCGCCTTGTGTGACGTCATCATGGGGAGACATCGTGAGATCCCGGTGCAAGGCCAAGTCCTACACCGGAAGTACGTCATACGCAGGACGCTGCACCGGAAGTTCGGTGTGGTCCTTCACGCAGAAGTAGGCACCGGGCTGGGCCTCATCTCCTGACTCCTCCTCCGCAGCAGCCTGTCAGGAGCAAGGGGGTGGTTCCTCACCAATCCGCTGGCTTGCGATGGTCGTCGGTTTGTCTGGAACAGTCGCAGTTACGGCCTACGCTGCACTGGGCACCGCCATGGCCGTGGAACTTCTCCGCGGTTCTGGGCGCTCCAGCACTTGCCGTGGGCTTGTCTCTGGACTCAGCCGCTCTGTGTCACAGATAGGGGGCTCTTCCTTTACAGGATCGCTGGAGTGGTCCGCCGGTTGGCGCATCATCACCATCCTGGAACTGTCGTCGGACGAGTGGGGCAGGGACACCTCCTTCCTGGGTTCCGCCATCAGAGGTTCCAGCTCTGGAACCAGGTCTGGAACCGGGGTGCATGGACCCCCTGGAACATCTATTAGGGCGCACGGGCCCTCATGGGTGGCATCAACGTGACCCACTTTGCATGGCAAAACCGCTGGGCCATCACACCGGTCCGTAGTAGTTGGTGGTGGCTCCACAGGCCCCATATAGTAAGCTCCACACCTTGGGGACAGGTACCTTGGTACCACACTTTGGATAGTGGCTTTGGAGTGAAGGACATTGGGCTTTGAAGACACCAGGGGACCGGCTCTGGCCTCGTTAGGTTCGATCACCTCACCCGGTAGCATTTGGGTTATGGTCTCTGGAACCGGCTCGGGCCTTGTCTCAGTCGTCGGGGCTTGGTACACCCCAATGGTAGGCATTAACGGGCTAGACAAAAGGTGGCTTGCCCCATTCACATAGAAATTAGCCCCCCAAACAAGGTCTTCTCCCAGGCATACACAGTCAGGGCCCAAACACCGCAAGCTGGTGATCCCATCAGTGAGTACATCCAGGAAAAATTCTGGCAGCGAGTAATAGGCAAAGTCCAAGTCGCCTGCCCTTACTTTATGTATACACAGGCACAAAAGGGGTAGATAACTCCTCTGGCCCACCATGTTCCATCAGTCTGAGGTTGCGGCAGCTCACATCCAGCTCCTCCTTCAGTTTGGGTAAAGCTCTGGGATTGTCTCTCATTGTGCCCCCTCCACCTGGTGGAGAGGCACTCGGTAGTAAGGTGTGACTTTGGCTTTCACTGTGACCCCTCCCTCTGGTGGAGATAAGAGGAGGGTCACTGGGTGTTACCTCATGATGTGGACTCTTCGCTGAGCCAGTCACAGGGCAGGAGGCCACGGCTCCTGCTTTCGCGCCACTTCCTGCACATAGGCGGGGCTCTAGCTTTCGCACCAGACCCGGCCAAATCTCTGCAAATACTCTGCTCACAGTCTTTTTGCACGCTGCACGTGCACCATCCAGACTCGGCGGGAAACGCCATTTTAGCTTCTTCGCACCGCGCATATAGCAGCCACCATCTTAGGTGAACCCACAATTTTTACTGTAGCGCAACCCTCACTGTTTGGCAGGGAACTCGCTCTCTTGTGAGCACTGCAATACATGTAGCCTCCGACAAGTGGTAAACTCGGCATACCCCAGGCTAGGCAAAACTCTTTCTTGGTATACTGCACACGATAACAGTCCATACACGTGCTCTGCGGTTCATAGTCTGGCTACTAGCTAGTAGTACTCTGGGCTCTTCCCTGTGCAGTACTCTTGTGTCTCCCCCTCTTGGCTGCCAGTATCGTGGATCCTATCCAGGGGTCCCTCTTAACTGTGTTAACCAGGCTACCCCCTAGGCATCCTGACTACCAGCCTCAGCTTTGACTAGAATAGCAATAGCCTTGTCTCCAGACCTATTCACCCTTTAGGGCAGTCTAGGGAGTGCTTTGCAAGGTTTTTCATTCTCCTGACTACCCCTAGACTTCCCCCTTTCAGCAGCACTTGTTCTGGAAGCATACTTTATATCTTTCAGTTTTGCTTCGGTGAAAGTCTGTCCTGATGATCTCAGCAGCGCCTCCAATTGTAACGGGTTTTCCCCCCCACCCAATCGCAGATAGGGTCTCCAAGGGGAAATGCTACTCTAGTTACAAGGCCTAATAGTGTGGTGCACCTGCTGGCTTACAGGACTCCTGAGTCTCCCGCTTGATGGTATTATGGGGAAGGTCAGGACAGGCTTCTGGGGACATAACCAGTTCGTACGCACTCTTTCAGCGCCTCCATCTATTGCAGGCCCCAGGATATGGGGTGGAATCCCTGGAATAGAACATCCCACTCAGGGATGAGAGATTCCAGTCTCACAACCGCTTCTTTATAAATCAGGAACACTTTATTGCACCAACAGCATACACTGGAACAGCATACACAGCAGTACAGGAACACAGGAGCACAGTAACACAGGAGTTCTCCTTCAGGATGACCCTGGCCATTCACGCCCAGTCAGGGCCCTGAAAGCAGGCCTAGCTCTTCCACTACCCCCTATCAGAGTAGTGGGAACAGTCTACCCTCCTCTCCCCTAAGGGAGGGCCACAGATTGGCAGAGCCCTGCACAACTGGGTTTGGTGACTGAGCTCCTCTCAAGGTAGGAGCAACTAACTCAATACAGGAAATGCAAATCATTAAGACAGATACAACAAGAGCCGGCCCCTGTTCCTTATTGGACACAGGACTGACTGCACTGCTTTCTCTGCCTCACTGATCTGCAGTGAGTGGGGAGAACCCATGATAACTACTGGCAAACCTGCCCTAACCAGGGATTATTGCACAGGAGGAAAAAGAACTATAGCCCCAAAACTACCCAGGGCTACATATATATATATATATATATATATATATATATATTTATTTTTTTAAGGCATATAAGATTTCACATTTTTGCTGCTTTCAACCTATTCAATTAAATGGACCATAGGTACCTTGTCCAGTAGGTTAACCATTCATGCAGGGACTATTTCATCAACTAAGTTGTACCTTATTATATTATCAATAAAGCAGCTCGCTGTTCCTGCATTTATTCTATATTCATTGTTTGTACAATATAAGAATAAACTATTAATATTAAGTCTGGTATAAGTTCCCCTTCCACATTTTCAGCCTACACCATGGTGCATTGAAACTAAGAAACAGTTTTTTCCCCAGGGCTGTTTATCACTAACAGAATATTGTAGAAAGTCCACTGCGAATACATAATTAATTTACAACCTGTTGATTTCCCCAGCTGTTGCTGGCACAGAACATGTTCTCAGAAAGGACTGTAGGTATATAATATATCGATGTAAAGTCACGTATTACATTATTTTTAAAACATTTCTTTAATAGGATACATTTGTTTTTTATGACTTTTTGACCTTTTGAAGTCAAGTAATGGAGAGGAATTTAAGGATATAAATATTTTACTACTCACATAAGCAAGAGTCTTGCAGGTATAAAACACAGGAACGTGTTTTATTTGTCAAAAAATGTGTGTAAGATTACATTATAGGATAGAAAATATTTGAAAATATACAGAATTCTAGATTTCCGTGGTCTCCGGATCTGCTCGGTAGAAAATTAAAATCGCCTAGCCTTGAATTGCAAGTATACATTTCACATGTTACCGTTTTTTACTTTTGCTCTTTGACAAAGTAAATTTAGATTTCACGTGTGGTTAAATAAAATATCTCAGCTTCTCATCCGCCCTCTAAAAATATTATTCACTCTCCTTTCACTTTAGACAAAAAAAAAAAAAATGGCGTGAGGTGGTGTCCAGGCATGATGTTCAAAGAATTACAGCACCATTTCAACACTATTTTTCATGGGCTGTACTGAGTCATTGGACAAGTTGCAATGAAAGCCAAGCCTCAGTTATGGATAGAGAGAGCAGAACGTGTTATGATATCCTGGAATGGGATTTTAGCTGCAAGAAATCAGTTTTTGCACAGAAGCCCTGACACACCTCATGAAAAGCTCAGCATGAAAAAAAGCCCACTTCTCAGAGGTTACCCTGACGGTTCCCTATTCCAACTCTAATTCTAGACTTCTGGAATAGAAGCAGCCTTGTCTTACTGAGGGGAAAAACTGCTTTGTGTAATAACTCCATGGGAAATGTTGGCAGAAGATTTGCTCTGCATATTGAAAGAGAGACATTTTTGACCGCAACTCATGAACCACACTTATTTACATTGGCACAGGCCCATTATTTGTTCATAAGCTTTCTGTCTCTGCTAAATGTGTTCCAATTTTGGGGGCTAAATCATTGCCAGTACTTTCCAGGACATTCCGCTAGGCTAAGCAAAATTACCCCAAGTGGTAGTTGGTAACCACTAGAGGAGCAATATGTAGTATTTGATTTTTTATTTAAATTTTTTTTTTTTGCAGAGAAAAAGGCTGCACATGCACTTCATTTGTATATTACATCATTTCGTAGACATCAAATGAGCTATGACTTTCTCTTTATTTTTTAATAAACCCCTTGGAATTTCTATACTAGAAGGGTATCATTAACAAGTCTGCAAAATATATACTGCAAGCGCAGTCAGCAAGGGGATAGTAAAGATCTGTCTAAAACATGGATTCTTTAGAAGAAACCCACATTAAAGAAGCATACTATATCCTGTCAGTCAGTATGCTGTGTATGCCTTCCTTTCCTTTGGTCTAATGACTAATGCAACTTTGCATATGTTAAACCTTTTCCCTCTGCACAGCCTTGCTGCTTCATGTTTAGTGGAAGTTGAATGGTACTAGGGAGAACAATTAATACATTTTTGTGGGCCAGCACTTGCACTTTGAAGATTATGTGGCTGTGCTAATTTACTACAGTCTGTTAAATATGTATACTTATATTTTAAATACATATGTGAAATAAATGGAAAATACAAAATGAAGAATACATTAGTCTTTCCTTTGAGTGCCAAAGCCCCTTTAAATGCACTGGCCATCCTGGCACAGAGGGGTGTGAGTATATTTATTTCACTGTTCGCTATTTAAAGGATTCATGTTATCATTGCTTTAAGTACTTTCATCAAATCTGCCTGGGACTTTAAAATCGTGTTAAAAAATTCAAAGATAAAACAGGTATGTAACTCTGTTTCTCTCTAACTCCTGGTTTATTTACTTGTATCAACCTTGTGATATCACATCAGATGTGAGAGTCCGACAGCCTAGCCAAGTACAGTACATTTAACACTGAAAATCAGATCAGGGACACCCAGCAATGCAAAGACAGAATGTTGATGTTTTTTCAGTGATGGAAGATGTAGAATAGCCTGCGTTTAAAGCATCAGAACACATTACACTAAGTTCAACGCTTTATCTCCAAGCTGTTACCAACTTCATTTAGATTGTAAGCTCTTCGGGGCAGCCAGGCACTCAATTTCCTATAATTTTATGTTTGAAGTGCTTATTCCCATTGTGTTATAATAGTATGTAATGTGTATTGTAAACCGCTATGTACCTGGATAGCACTATATAAATAAATTATACAGGTAATAAATACATTTGTCTTTACCAAGAACATAGGGATTCTGAAAATATGCAAGAAAATAAACTAACTCACAGCTGAATTAAACATAAAAGCTTATATCCACCTCAACACAAATACCTTAAGCACTACACTGAGAAGGAATGCAAACAATAACTATGAGGGGCATGGGCAGGATTTGTATCATAATAGACATAATGCATCAAAATCATTACCGAACAAAAATAATAGCTCAGCAAATTGAGCGAATCAGCTGATTTAAAATACAAATGCTGTTAAATCTCCTGAAATTGTCTTGAAAAGGCTTCAACAACTGGTGAGTTGTTTAAAAAATGTACGAGGAATTCCCTTGGGTGCAATGTTTTCAGACTCCTTACCACTCAACGAATCGGGATTGAGAATACACGTGTTCTATGTATTACTTAGTTGAAATCTTAGTAATACATGACTTTTTACTGAGTATCCATAATCCAAAAATACCATTAATGAAGTAAGATGAAATATAAAAGTAAACAAGTAAACATACTGCGTTCATTCTTCATCTTATACCTGTGATATAGTAATACTGTTGGGATACATAGACCTAAAGGAATCAGCTCATTTTTTTCATCTGAAAGATCTAAAATACTTTAAAATAAATATTTTTGTTTGCATTCTATTACCATGTTCTTTGTATTTGAAGTACATCAGGGATATTAGACATTTGCAGGGGCTATGTGCAGGAGTAAAAAACAGGCAAAATTCTAGAAATCCCACTTAAAAATGTTGATTACTTTCTGCCTGTGCTGGTCGCCAATTGTGAAGGTGCTACTTATGCTCTAACCTCCGCTTTAGTGAGCCCTGCGGCAGCTAACGCTCTTGGATGCAGAATCCAATGTACGTAACAGGAAAAGGATGTGTTTAGATGCGTGTCTCTACTTTTGCCCTGGCACAGCAGTAAATTAGTTAGCGTTGATACCTCTGTTTTGCCTTTTTTTTACCGACACCCCGGAGATGTCGGCAGTGTGTCAATATTCATCAAAATATTTGCTCATCGCCAACCTTGGTAAATTGTTTAATCATCAAGCAATGACTACGCTTTTCTATAACATTTTCTGAAAAAGTATTTTCCTAAAGTTTAAAATACATATGTAAGAAACTTTTAAAGTTTACAATATATATATTTTATATATATATATATATATATATATATATATATATATATATATAGAAACGGGACTGGCACTCCAAGTTCCAAAAGGTGACATTTTAATCTCAACGTTTTGGTTCCAGGTGGAGCCTTTTTCAAGAGCACCCCAAGTGTAACTACAGTGACCACATTTAGACACTAACCATGTGCTATAACCCCTGTAAAAAACATGAAAATCCCAATCAGAGAACCCCTGTGATGTCATGAGACAGTGGAGACTTAGTGGTGCACAGCTGGGCCCAAAGTGAAAAGTAGATTCAGGAGAGGGGGGGGGGGGAAATTGTGTTACCTGTTCTGGATCTTCAGGTCGAATGGTGTTGGATTGACTTTGATGTTGTCACGGTACGAGAGATTTCAGAATTGTTGGGATTTGGAGGGTCAACACTTCTAAAGGTAAGAAAAATATTGAATGTATGTAATTTTATTTTTACACGTTTTTTTATTGTATTTGTTTCTTTTAATGTTTTTCATTGACAATTGACTGATAATGTATTTTGGCAAAAGCTTGTTTTCTATTGGTTGTTGTTTATTCTTTTTCTGTTAATTGTTTGGCTTAAATTGTTTATAATTTGGATTGCTTGTTTTTATTTCCTTTTCCGATTGTTTAGCGCTTTGAATGAATTATTTCTTTTGTTGGCTACTGGTTTAAATTCATTAATTGTTTTGTTGGCTAGTGTTTAAAATTAATTAATTGTTTTGTTGGTTAGTGCTTTTATTTATTGAATTGATTGGTTGGCTAGTCCTTTTATTTATTGAATTGGGGTGCTTAGGTGCTTGTGTATATCTTTTATTATTGTGTATTTTTGGCCTTCATGCTTTTTTATTAGGGTGACCATTAACTGCTATAGTGGCCTATCATGCCCATATTATATGGACACTCGCAGGAACCACCAGGGACCCCGCCGGCCTCTGGCATCAATCCTGTGCAGAAAAATATATAAAAATGTTTATATGTGGGGGCACAGAGGATGGGTGGGCCGTGTATTGGTAGTTAGTACATATTGCAATGTTTAGTGGGGGCAGAGGGGGTGAGTGAAGGGCCAACTATCCACTTCACTCATCCCCTCTGCCCTTAATAAACCTGATATTGTGCCCTAACATCTTAATTGCCTTAGCGGCTATCCGCTTAAGTAATGAAGCTGCTTTAATGTAATTTTTATTAATAGTGTGCAGGAGCAGGGGGCCTCCTGAGATGAAGCACTTTTATTTATGCCTCAGCGACTCCCCCTGCTTCCCGAGTTACAGGCCCTGTATGGGGCATCGGGTGCCGTATCGCTGCCATTTTTAAATCATCTGCGTCACGTGACCGGGGGATTAAAAATAATGAAGGAGATTCCGGCACCCCATATCTGGGTCTGTAACTCGGGAAGCAGGGGGCCTCCAAGGCTGAAATCAAAGCGCTTCAGCTCAGGAGACCCCTACTCCCGTACACCATTAATAAAAATTACATTAAAGAAGCTTTATTACCATAGCAGATAGCCGCTACGGTAACGAATTTTTTCAATTTTTTATTTGGGTTTTAATACTAGTGTATTGTAGCAGGGGGTCTACGGAGCAGAACCTTGTTGATTTGGGGTCCTGGGACCCCTTGCTTCCCAAGATACAGGCCCTGTTATTGGGTGCCGGTATCTCATGCATTTAAATGTCCCGCGTCACTTGACCATGGAAATAAAATGCACAGGAGATACCGGCACCCCATAATGGAGTCTGTATCTCGGGAAGCGGGGGTCCCCGGACCCCAAATCAACAAGATTCTGCTCCGGAGACCCCCTGCTACAATACACTAGTATTACATTTTATATTAAAAAATTTGATCTCTGCCGATATTTTGCGCAGGGAGAGGCGGCTCTCTCTCTGCAACAGGAAGAACTCACAGGTAAGCCCTTTTCAGAGTCAATCATCATGTCGCCGGCTACTCGCCAGTTTTGCAAATGTTTCTATCACAGGTATTCTGGGCTTTATGTATACCGTGATAGGAACGCTGTCAAAACTGTCGATTTAAACAGCCTGGCGATTTTTTTTCCCGGCGCTTGGTGCATAGGCCCCTATGTGTGAGATTACCATTAATAATACCACGTCTATATTCTAGGAACCTAAATTGGCGTTGGGGGATGGCTTGCTGTACTATGGCCGCTATATAAACTACAGCCTTATCATTTGGGATGGTGGAAATGAGAAGCTTGTTCATGATCTGACGGGATTAAATAACAACAATTGCGAATTTCAAATTCACTTACTTTATCAATTCTTGTAATATAGTGTTTCTTGATCTCATGTTCTCGGTGGATACAGATTGTGTCATATACTCTGATGTTCATTGTAAGGCGGTGTCTGTCAACAGCTATCTGCATGCAGACAGTAACCGTCATGGTAAATGGTTTGGAATATCCCTTTGAGTAAATGTAATAGACTCAGAAGAACATACTGTTCAGAACAAAGTTTTGGGAGACAGTAACAACTACTGATGGATAGATTCAGATATAAGGGATATAATAATGAACTAATGGACAAAGCCTAAGAAGAAATTAAGGCTATCAACAGGTACCAGCTACTGATTCAGTCCAATGCAAAGTGGACCTTAGGTAATAGAAGAGCCAGATTCATGATGTAGCTGATGGATCCCAATGGGGGCCACCCAAACGTGTCACCAAATATAATTGTCTCGCAGACAAGATTTAAAAAATCTAAATAAACATTGGGACATTGTAACTGGGCATTTCCCCTGTTTAAAACTCTTCTAAAATTAAGCCTGTCTTTAGCTGATGAGTCTAGCAGGGAACTGGTTAATTTCAGCAGGAGCTAATTGACCCATCCTCCTTGTTCATCAAGCAGGCTTAAAAGCCTGCTGCATAGCCCACATGAGGTCTCTAGCACAGGTGTCTCTATTTGGACTTGTGTCAAAAGGCTGGAAAGTGGCCTAGCCTTCCAGTCCTCATATAGGGACTGCTGAATAATAGTCATTCCCCTACATGGGGTTAGGCCTGATTATTATTTTCTGCTCTCATTTTATTTCTTTTTAAAGCTACTGGCTAATAAAGCCCACGTTTATTTCTCCTAAATCGGCTCTGGTGTTTTATCCTCTGCTCACATCTCTTACAGAGATATTATTGTGTGACCCACATTTAGGAGATCAATTAAACAAGTCTGCACCTATAGTTTTTTTTGAAAGGTCTCAAATTTTAAGAACGTAATAACCTCAAGTAAACTCAGGTAATTGAAGGGATCTAATTTGGTCAATGTTACGGGTGCACCTGGTAATCATAGGGCAAAAGGAGTTGATGTCTGCAGTGTAAGCACATCATCCCCTAAAACTATTTTGTCTTTTTTTCTTCGGGCACCTGTTATCAAATCAAAGTTTCATAGACTGTCTTACTACACATATAATGTATCTGCTCTTCTGCTCTTTCAGTACTTTGGGTGCACCAAACGTCCTCTCTATCCTCCACGAACATCGACGGGGTATTATTATTAATAGTAATCTCACACATATTGTTCCTAGACACTTCAATTCCTGTCATTGCAGGGACCCTGCTGGTCCTAGAATAATGGGACTTGAGCATGTCCCTCCCACTAAGTTGGGGGGGGGGGGGAACAAGTTGATATCTGTGTATCCCCTTTGTATTAGAGAATCTTTTTGGATTTACAATATGAGCACTTTGTCCTCACTTGGCTTGAATGAATGCACTGATACCAGCATTCTGGTCTAGACATTTGTTTTTTAATATCTTTATCCATCAATCTAGTGCTAAAGCCCTCTACCATTATATGATATGGTCCCTTGGCCATAAGTATATTGTTATATGTCTTTGGCTCTGTTTTCTATAAGCATTATATGCCTTACAATTGCCTCTATGTACATTATTTTCTGACTATAGGACTATTATAATATATACCATGTATCTATTTAATTTTGGTACACTCTTTATGTTACTAATTGTGTTTATCTACTGAATTAATGATTTTTCCATTCAGAGTTAAATCTGTCATAACGTAATTGATAGCTTTCTGGTGACTGTTGCCAGGCACCATAATGTATTTAAACTCATGCTGGAGTTCTATCAGTCACCCCCCTGAAGAAGTCACGCGTCTGTGACGAAATGCGCTGAACTATGCACAGTGATGTCACATTGTTGTATTCGACGAGAGCAGAGGACTGTGAGCACACCAGATGAACCGGCAGTTTGTTTTATCTGTGGAGACACTGTTAATGCTCCGTTTGTTACCATCCATATTCTCGAAAAGCTCTGTAAACCATCATTTGGACTTTTGTTTGGCGTATGATTTACTATCGCTCTTACGTTGGTTCCTCCCTGTTCTGCAAGATGGGCGTCCTGTGTCCTTTTGAGCTTTTTTTTTTACATTCTCTTAAATGTCATAAAAATAATTTGTACACTATAATAATTCCCAGAATCTATTTACAATAAATTATATTTCTGGAATTTAATATATATATATATTTTAAATATAGTATAACAATGCTTAACTAGATTGAGAGAAATGCATACAGATTTTCGTTGGAAATTGTAGCCTGTTCACTGATGGCTCCAAATATTCCATCTTTCGTTCAATTCCAAAAAACTCACATACTTCAAGGTCATATGATTTTTTTTTTAAATTGGATGCATATTCAGGATGGTATTCAATTTTTATAAAAGCATGTGCACAGCATTTGGAAATGGAGCACAGACCACTCTTTCCCTCATTTGCTATTTTGCTACATTTTTTTTGTATGTAGACGTAGCTTGACAAACAAGAGATTGCAGAAATGAAGTAGGTTTTATATGCAGAGAGTAGATCCCAGCTGTGATCAATTATCTTTGCTGAGGAAAGAGAGTTTGAAAACAAGACTTGGAAGAGGCAAATCACCATACAATAAATCCAGGCTTCCAACTTTCAATCACCATGTATGTATGTAGCACAAAAAAATGAAACAGAATTATTGATTGAAACTGCTTATAGCATTCTGTTTCCCCTAGAATAAATGCAAAGGTTGTTTATACATAGGCCCAAAAAGTTTTTACCTTTTCCAGTCATAAAAAGGGTAAAGAATAGCAGATTCGAAAAACAAGTAAGAACTATATGTTAGTATTCTGCCATTTTAAAAGATATTCCAGAAAGAAGTAACAATAAATATTTTTGTTTCTTTTAAAGATATAATGTACGCAGCACTGTCTATAATTTGCAGCTACAGTACATAACTGCCCTAAAAAAAACGTACCATCTAATGTTGGTGCCATTGGGACAGGGTGATACAGAGACATGCTGAAGGCCACAAGAAAACCTGCCAATGGAATTCAAACCAGGTTTATTTACCCACTAGGCTGCTCTTTCAGCCCAAGTAATGCTAACTATTTAGCCTGAGACTGAGAATGAAATGTTATTGTGACTCCCAAATTCAATGTGATGGCAATAGTGTGCCCACATACGTAACGACAAGGGAAACCTGTGAAGTGTGTTGTCAGGTAGTGAGGCAGAAAAAAGAAAGTGGTGAAGGGAGCTTGGTTCAAAGGAAAGCAAGGAAGTTCTGCAGAAATGCCAAAAATATAACGCTGTACACAAGCAGTTGTTTGGCTTGAGCATCAAACGTTGGTATGTTGAGTTGAAGCATGCACTGCTGTTGAGTTCAGGCGTTCCGGCCTGTGGAGTTGAGGTACTGTTGCAAGGGTGAGGCATGAGGATACTGGGGGTTATTAATTAACTGAGATAGTGGCAATCAGGGCACTATACACATAAGCTGCCATTGGATTGGGTTATCTTGAAATAGGCACATCATTGCTTCGGTTAAGAACCAGGAACTCCTCAACTTGGGAAGGGAGGGAAGAGGAATAAAAAAGGGATTCCACAGTGGGAGCAATCATTAGCCACACTAGCATGGCCAAAAGGCATCACATGCATGTGAAGACTAATAATGCATATTCATGTCATAGGAATTTTGCTTAAAATGAACAGAACTTATGCAATAAATAATACATGAAATATCCAACATAAAATAGGCAGTGTTCGACAAATCCAGTCAACTACAGGCCCGTGGAGACTGGATATGACCCCGTGCCCAAGCAGGGCGGGATTGGGGGCGGGATTGGGGGCGGGATTGGGGGCGGTACTAGGTGGCGAGTAGATTTTTTTGGTTCGGCGAGTAGATTTTTGGGTGATTTGTCAACCACTGAAAATAGGTGTTGCTGAAGCCTTTTTGGTTTAATATTTAAACTGCAGAAATAACTTATTACTTTATTCTTCAGCAGTTAGTCATTTTTAATCAACCAATTTTTACTACAGTGTGAAGAGAGAGAGAGGCACTCCAGTGGTCTTTCAAAAATAGAAAATATATTACAGTGTGATCAACGTTTCAACATATATTACAGTGTTCTCTTTGATAAAGGGCGAAAGCCTGAAACGCGTAAGAGAAGTTTGTCTATCCACTACCATGATGTTGATCATGAATTAAAGGATTTTTATTTACCCTGGTGTCCAGCCCCTGCATCCACTCTGCTGTGCTCCGCTCCTACCTCTCAGAGGACTTCTACATATATTACAGTGTGATCAACGTGATCAAATATATTAGTGTGATCAATGTTTCAGTCCGCTTGCGAACATTTTTCTACCTTTGACTACATAGTTACATAGTAGTTGAGGTTGAAAAAAGACATGCGTCCATCAAGTTCAACCTATGCTAAATTTAGATAAAGGATACTTTAACCTATATTTGTCTTGCAGTATATTGAGAAAAGGCAAAATGTGTGGTGCTCTGAAAAAAAGCCTCAAAATTGTACAAGACAAAAAATAAGGTTCAATGAAGTTGAGTGATGCTTCCTGAAGTGTAACCCCCTGAATAATGAATAAGGGATAGCCAACCCATAACATGTGGAACAAATGTATTGTAATCACTACTCCATTGTAATCCGACTAGTAGGCTAGGGTCCCCACAAGCAATGCAGTAAGGGACCTCACAATAAAGTGTCCCAACATATGATATCGGAATGGAGAATTTGCATGTGATATTGAATAACTCACATAAGAGTTGGTGATGTCCTTATGACTGTCCAGTCTTCTTCCACAACAGGGGGTGTGCTTCCGTTTTTTCTGAGGTAATTGACACGAAACAATAGGAAAAAGCAGGCACTAATACTCAGGAAATAAAAGGGTAAATGATGTCCAAGAGAGCGTGTGCCCATTAAAAAATTTTTTTTAATGGATGCTACAAAAAAACAGCTATATTACGGGGTACACAGACCCTGACCAACGCGTTTCGAGCGGAAGCTCTTTCTCAAGGTGAAGAGAAAGAGCTTACGTTTGAAACGCATTGGTGGGGGTCTGTGTACCCCGTAATGTAGCTCTTTTTTTGTAGCATCCATTAAATTCTTTTTTTTTTAATGGGCACACGCTCTCTTGGACATCATTTACCCTTTTGTTTCCTGAGTATTAGTGCATGCTTTTTCCTATTGTTTCGTTGCAGTATATTGATCCAGATGAAGGAAAATGAAAACCCCAAGTGAAATATCTTCTAATGATATCTCATAAGGTGAAAAATAAATTCCTTCCTGACACCAAATATTACCAATCAGATTACTCCCTGGATCAACATCCTTCCCATATTTACTTATTAGGTATATCTCTGTATGCCTTTCCTTTCTAAAAAGATGTCCAGCCTTTTTTGGAAGTTATCTATTGTATCTGCCATCACAGTCTCCATGGGTAATGGATTCCACATTTTAACTGCCCTTACTATAAAGAACCTGTTCCTTTGTTGCTGGTGAAATCTCCTTTCCACCAACCTTGAGTGATATCCCTGTGTCGTTTGTACTGCTCTTCGGATGAATAGTTCTTCTGAAAACTCCTCGTATTGTCCCTGAATATATTTGTATATAGTTATCATATCCCCTCCTAGACCCAACAAATTAGAAACAAATCTAATTTCACTAGCCTCTCCTCATAAATCAGATTTTCCATCCAGTTTGTTAATTTGGTGGCTCTTCTCTGCACTCGCTCCAGTTCCATAATGCCTTTTCTATGGAACTAATATTGTTATTTTAGGAGCTTTCCTGACCTTGCATGTCTCATCTTCAGACGTTGCCAAATATTGCACAATGTCTAACTGTTATGATGAATGTGCCCACTTTCCCTAAGCAATATTTTAAAAGTATTATAGGATAGGATACAAAAGTGCATTTAATGCTGCAATACGATACATTAAGATATACTTCACTATCGGAATAGGAAACAATCCATATAAATTAGTGGACCTCATTTATATTTGGTGAGAGTTACTTTGTGGAGGATATTACAGCAAAAGTTAGGATTTTTACTTCTGATCCCATTTCCTGCTATTCTATTCTATTCGAAATAAATAATACATTAAACTGGCATTTTTAAATCAGATTTGTACTGGGTTTCGTGACCTAGTTGCTGGAGATGAAAAGGAAAATGCATTGTTTGCTTTAGTTACTGCTATTATTTCTGTTGAGTACTAACAGTTTGCTAAGACTGTGACTGTGTACTCGTATGGATTGCGAAACTATGCATCTAAGATACTGCTTGATAAAGGCAGCACCTCTATGGTTGCTAATATGTACTGTAAACAGGCAGTGTGATTTGTCTGAAACCTGAGTATATGATTATAAAATTACCTGAATTATGCAGACCATAAGCTTCCTGTTTGCAGTGTTGTTAGAAACCATGCCATTTTTAGTGAGGTCCAGATTACAAATTGAGTTTTGTTGCCTGGCAGTATCTGGTACTGAATTATAACAATGGTTTATATAAATGATTACATATTATGGGGCCTATGCACTAAGTCAGCGGTGCGCAAACTGGGGGGCGCGCCCCCTTGGAGGGGCGCAAGATTATGTAGGGGGGGCGCGGGCTGCTTGCAGGGAAACCTGGGGGCGGGCAGAGCTGTGCATGGGCGGCCAGAAGCTCTGTGCTGCTGCTTCTATGTGTCTGTGTCTTGCAGAGGGAGCGGGGCTTCTCTCTGCACACAGACAGCCCTCCTTCTCTTCCTGTCTGCTTCCCGCACCAGTTTTCAGCAGCATGGGGGGTTGGGGGATCGGAGCATGTCACCCCCCCAGGTGAAATTGTGTGTGTGTGTGGGGGGGGGATTGAGTGTGTGTGTGTGGGGGGGGGGATTGAGTGTGTGTGTGTGTGGGGGGGTTGAGTGTGTGTGTGGGGGGGGGATTGAGTGTGCGTGTGGGGGGGATTGAGTGTGTGTGTGGGGGGGATTGAGTGTGTGTGTGGGGGGGATTGAGTGTGTGTGGGGGGGATTGAGTGTGTGTGTGTGTGGGGGGGGATTGTGTGTGTGTGGGGGGGGGATTGAGTGTGTGTGGGGGGGGGGATTGAGTGTGTGTGTGTGGGGGGGGGGGATTGAGTGTGTGTGTGTGTGTATGGGGGATTGAGTGTGTTTGTGTGTGGGGATTGAGTGTGTGTGTGGGGGGGGGTATTGAGTGTGTGTGTGTGTGTGTGTGTGTGTGTGTGTGTGTGTGTGTGTGTGTGTGTGTGTGTGTGTGTGTGTGTGTGTGTGTGTGTGTGTGTGTGTGTGTGTGTATGTGATGATTGAGTGTGTGAGTGTGTGGGGATTGAGTGTGTGGGGATTGCATGTGTGGGGATTGAGTGTGTGGGGTTTGTGTGTGTGGGTGGGGGATTGAGAGTGTGTGTGGGGGGGGTTGAGTGTGTGTGTGGATTGAGTGTGTGTGTGGGGGGGATTGAGTGTGTGTGGGGGGGATTGAGTGTGTGTGTGGGGGGGGATTGAGTGTGTGTGTGGGGGGGGGGAAGGGATTGAGTGTGTGTGTGTGTGGGGGATTGAGTGTGTGTGTGTGGGGGGGATTGAGTGTGTGTGTGGGGGGGGTATTGAGTGTGTGTGTGTGTGTGTGTGTGTGAGGATGTGGGGATTGAGTGTGTGAGTGTGTGGGGATTGAGTGTGTGGGGATTGCATGTGTGGGGATTGAGTGTGTGGGGATTGTGTGTGTGGGTATTGAGTGTGTGAGTGTGTGGGGATTGAGTGTGTGAATGTGTGGGGATTGAGTGTGTGAATGTGTGGGATTGAGTGTGTGAATGTGTGGGGATTGAGTGTGTGTGTGTGTGGGGGGATTGAGTGAGTGTGTGTGGGGATTGAGTGTGTGTGTGGGGGGGATTGAGTGTGTGTGGTTGATTGAGAGTGTGTGTGTTGTAATGCAGTGGTGCACAAACTGGGGGAGGCAATGAGGCGCAAGATTATTTAGGGGGGCGCAGGCGGCGTGCGGCAAAAACTGGGTGCGCGGGCCGGCAGACACTGAGCGCGGGAGGACGAAAAAGCTGTCCGCGAGGGGCAGCCAAGAAGATGTGTACGGGCGGGCAGCCGAAGATGTGTGCGGGTGGCTGAACAGGATAGTGCAGGTGGCAGCCACGTGATGGTGTGTGAGCACACGCGCAGACGCTTCGGAGGTACGGGGAGGAGCACGCCCGAGCACGGTGAAGTCAAACGCCCCTCCTTCCGGTGTCTGCCCTGCAATAGCGCTGTGGTCCTGCTCTCCTCCGCTGGCAACCTGCTTCACTGCGATCCTCTGCGAGTGAAAGGGTAGGCTGCCACTATAACAATCATACTATGAATGTACAGAAATAATAAAAAAAAGTGAAAACACAACATTGAAAACGGAAAAAAAAAAAATAATACTGTAGGTAGAAGTGTGGATGACACTGGGGATAGCAAGACATAAAGCATGGAGGGGAAGGGGAAAAAAAAGGGGGGGGAGAGGGAAGGGAGGTAGCAAAGAGGTGGATGAATGCCCCCCAAAAGTATTGTCTTTGTTCACGTACGCTCTCCCAAGCTTGGTGCTTGGGGAGACAAACAAAATTGACTTTGTAGTGCGCTCAGCAGCAGTCAATACACACACACACAGCCACACACACACACACACACACACACACAAATAGCCCCGATCCACGCTTGCAAAATTATGCAGAACACCCTGCGCTCATGCTTGGAGAGTTGGTGATGCCACCGCTCTCAGCGGCAACGTGGACGCAGCCTAATTTTGCAAGCGCGAGCTGTTGAAATATGTAAATATTTAGACATATTTGGATTTATATTGTATACCGTTTAATAAAGCTTTTTTTTGTTTTTTTTTCATGTGATTTTGATTACATCAGGCAGGGGGAGGCAGAGAAATTTTATGGATGAAAAGGGGGGGTCGGCATAAAAAGTTTGCTCAACCCTGCACTAAGTGACGGACAAAACACTCGCCGGGCTGTTTAAATCGCCATTTTTGACAGCGTTGCTATCATGGTATGCAGAAAGCCCAGAATACCTGTGATAACAACGTTTGAAAACATGGCGAGTAGTTGGCGACGTGATGACCAACCCTCTGAAAAGGGCTCACCCAGCGATTTCTTTCTGCTGCAGAGAGAGAGAGAGAACCGCCTCTCCCTGTGCAAATCTCGCCAGAGATAAACATTTGTAGCAGGGGGTCTCCGGAGCAGAACCGCGTTGATTTGAGGTCTGGGGACCCCCTGCTTCCCGACATACAGACCCCATTATGGGGTGCCGGTATCTCCTATGCATTTTATTCCCACGGTCACGTGACATGATTTAAATGCATAGGAGATACTGGCACCCCATAATGGGGCCTGTATCTTGGGAAGCAGGGGGTCCCCGGACCTCAAATCAACGAGGTTCTGCTCCGGAGACCCCTTGCTAGAATACACTAGTATTAAAACCCAAATAAAAAATTGAACAAATTCGTTACTGTAACAGCTATCTGCTATGGTAATGAAGTTGCTTTAATGTAATTTGTATTAATAGTGTGCAGGAGCAGGGGGTCTCCTGAGATGAACCGCATTGATTTCAGTCGCAGTGACCCTCTGCTTCCTGAGTTACAGGCCCAGATATGGGGTGCCTGTATCTCCTTCATTATTTAATTCCCCGGTCATGTGACGTGGATGATTTAAAAATGGCGGCGATACCGGCCCCATACCAGGGCCTGTAACTTGGAAAGCATGGGGTCGTTGAGGCATAAATAAAAGCTCTTCAACTCTGGAAACACCCTGCTTCACACACAATTAATAAAAATGACATTAAAGCAGATTAATTACCTTAACGGATATCCGTTACGGCAATGAAGGGGTTAAGGCACAATGGCAAGTTTATTGAGGGCAGAGGGGGTGCGTGAAGTGGGTACTTGGCCCTACACTCACCCCATCTGCCCCCAATAAACATTACAATATATACTAACCACCAATACACAACCCACACTCTGTGTCCGTAGGCCTCCAGTTGGTACCCGAGGGTGTCTGGGGGCCCTTAGGTGGTCCCCATGGGTGTCTGGGGGCCCTTGGGTGGTCCCAATGGATGGTCACCGTGGGTGTCCACGGTCCTCGGGTGGTCCCCGTGGGTGTCCGGGGCTCCTTGATGGTTCCCGTAGGGTCCCCGCTGACCTGCGGTACCAATCCTGTGGCAATTTTTTTTTTAACACATTGCAATCATTACACCCCTCCCCCAATACATACAGTACAGTAATGGGCAAAATTACTATGATTCAAATATGGATAATAGCTCCTTTGCTTATTATAAAATCAAACATTAGCCAGCCAGAATAAATAAAGTAAATAAAACGTTCAATTTATCCCTTATCCTTATCATGAAGGGTGTCCTCATCAGCATAATGCAGTCCATGTCCTCCGTTGACAGAAAGAATACAAGAAATAATACAGTCTAATGGCCCCTAACCCCTTAATCACGGTAGCGGTTAATAACCACTATAGTAATTAAGGGATTAACCCACACTCCCCCGCTACCCACCAGGGAGGCCATGCACCTACCACAGGACCACTATACCCACCCTCTACCCATTGATTGACAATGTTTGATTTTATAATGGGCAAATGAGCTATTATCCATATCTGGATAATAATTATTTTGCCCAAAACTGTACTGTATGTGTTGGGGTGGAAAGGGGGAGAGGAGGTGTATTTATTGCAATGTATTCCACATTATATTTTACAACAGGATTGTGGACCCACAGGGACCACCTGGGGACCTCTGGACACCCACAGGGACCACCTGAGGGCCCCTAGACACACATGGGGGCCACCCGAGAACCCCCAGACATCCATGGGGACAACCTGAGGGAACCCAGACACCCATTGGGACTACCCAAGGGCCCCTGGACACCCGCAGGGACCACTGAGGCCCCCCAGACACCAATGGGGACCACCTGGAGACTCATGGACACTCATGGAGACCACCCGAGGACCCCCACTGGCCTCTGGTATCAATCCTGTGTATAAAAAAAATAAAAAATGCTTTTATGTGGGGGCACAGAGGGTGGGTTGTGTATTGGTAGTTAGACATAATGTAATGTTTATTGGGGGCAGGCGGTGGGTGGTCCCGTGGGGTCCGACGACGGAGCACTGCGGCTGTGGACAATGGGGGCTGCACACCAGTTCCAGTTAAAAAACGAATTTATTGGGTGGTCATCAGGTGTACAGATAAACACTCTGACGCGTTTCAGGACTGTTGTCCCTTTATCAAAGAGTAACTGTGCGTCTACTGGGTTCTCCGTTATAAACTCTTACTCCCGCCCCCAACGGTGACGTCACACGCTCTATAGATATCGCGTGATTTGGTGAAACAACCTGCTCATTGGTAGATCTCTTAGCCAATTGCGCAACTCGTGGGGGAATAGTTTCCTTATGGGAGTAGCCTTGGAGTTGTAAGCTCTTACTCCCGCCCCAACGGTGACGTCACACGCTCTGTATATATCGCGTGACTTGGTGAAACGACCTGCTTATTGGTAGATCTCTTAGCCAATTGCGCAACTCGTGGGGGAATATTTTCCTTATGGGAGTGACTAAGGAGTATAGTGGATAACGGAGAAACAACCAGGATAGAACAAAACCACTAAATGAATAATAACAAAACATGCTAAATAGCAGTATTCTACTTAAAGATTAAAAAACGCAACGTTTAAAAGCGAAGCAAAAGGGGTGGAAGACAGTATATTGGAAGCATAATTATGTTATTTTCTGGAGGGTAAACCAACATCAAAAATACCGTTCATGTTCTATATCTAGCATAATCCATTTGAAACAACATTATTACTCTACTTGTCTAATTCAGAAACTTTTGTGATGTTCACATATCTCAAATAAATAGAGGGATAGTGCAAATCTAGGATAACAATGGCTATACATATTTGATGATGTCACCTGAAAACAATATAAAGCAAATTCATGAGGACTAAAGATTTGTTTCCTATTATGAAAGACCACAATCTGATAGACCGGAACAGATAATATCACAGTTCATAAACTTTAGTATAGCATAACATCTTTTTTATATATATATATATCTGATAATATATCAGACATACATATATTCTATGCCTTAAATAAATCACACAAGCAGATTTAAATCTCTAATGAAATATAACACAACATTCCATGTTATCATTATAGACAGTCCTATTGTCATGTTAAAAATCAATATGATGTCTAACAAAAGAAAAGAATAGATGATATAACTCTATAAAGTACATATAAAGATGTATATAACATAGCTATGTATATTATGTGTATATGAATATAAAGTTTTATGTTGCAGATGACTATGCAAACTCTATATGCCATCTAATTTAATCAAGAAAATGTTTTAGTTCCCAGTCTAGATTCATGCCCCCGGGTGCCAATGTCCCAAGGGCATAAATCCAGAACATTTCTCTTTTATTGAGGAGGGATTCTCTATCTCCTCCATGCACATGAGGGTGTATGTGCTCAAGCGCACTAAAAGAGAAATTCTGTAGAGAACCAGATTGACAATTTGAAAAGTGACGTGCAACTGGGTATCTCACATCTTTATTTTTAATCGTTCTAACATGTTCTACAATCCTCTCTCTTAGTGGGCGGATTGTCCTGCCCACATATGAGCTACCACAAGTACATCTTAATAGATATATTACAAATTTTGTGTTACATGTCATCAGGGAATTGAGAGTATGAGTTCTCTTTGTATTTACATTCAGTATGTGTTTTATAGGGGAGGCATGTCGGCACATTCTACAATCTCCACAACTGAAAAAGCCTTTAACTTTCAATTTAAGGTTATTTTTATTGGGATCAAACAAACTAGGCGAAACTTTGTTGGCTATTGTTTTTGCCTTCTTGAAAACCATTTTTGGCTGATCTAGTATGTAGCTCTCTAAGTCTTTGTCAAGTTTCAGTATGTCCCAATGCTTTTTCAAAATGGTTCTAATTTGATTAGCCTGTCTAGAATAGGTGGTAATAAACAGTGGTGAACCCTCAGTGGATGTCGTATGGTTTTGTGTTTTTATTTGTTTATTCGACTTAGTTTTTTGTTGTAAAAGTGCCGACCTGTCAATCTTTAGTGCGTGACTTAGGGCACTATTGATGTCCTCATCCCTATAGCCCCTACATTTGAATCTTTCTGATAGTTCTTGTGCTTGACTCAGAAATGACTCATCTGTTGAACATAGTCTCCGAAGTCTAAGATATTGTCCTTTCGGAATACCTCTGATCAGGGGTCTGGGATGTGCACTATTGGCCATGAGCAGGGAGTTCTTGGAGTTTTCTTTTCTAAACATCTTAGTTTGAATTCTAAGATCTGAATCTACATATAAATGTAGGTCAAGATAGTCAATCTCGCTCTCATGTGATTTGATGTAAATTTGAGATTGAAGACATTGTCATTCAGATATACAAGAAATTTATGAAAAGTATAAATGTTGCCAGACCAGATAATTAATAAGTCGTCTATATACCGACGATAATAAATGATATATTGTCTAAATGGATTAGCATCACCAAAAATAAAAGTGGTTTCCCAAAAGCCCATAAATAAATTGGCATATGAGGGTGCAAAGGAGGTCCCCATAGCCGTGCCTTGTGTTTGTAGATAATAAGTGTTATTGAATAAAAAATAATTGTGCTGTAGAAGAAAAATGATTGAATCAAGAATGAAAGTGCTCTGTGCAAGGTGAATGTTTGAGTGATTAAGAAAATAACTAATAGCCTTAATACCTAATGTGTGGTTAATAATAGTATAAAGGGAGGTCACATCTAATGTGACCCACCGGTAAGATTGTGTCCATGTGATCTCTTGTATATCTGTCAACAAGTCTATAGAATCACGCAAGAAAGACGGAAGCATCTTAACGATAGGTTGCAGGAATTGGTCCACGTAGCTAGAAAGACCATCTCCCAAAGATCCAATGCTCGATATAATAGGTCTACCTGGAGGGTTGACCAGAGACTTATGGATCTTTGGGAGATGGTGAAAAATAGACACTGTGGGAGATTGGTTATAAATAAACTGATACTCCTTTTGTGTTAAGACTCCTAACTCCCTGCCCATTTCCAAGAGTTCTCTTATCTCAATAAGGTATGGAGCTGTGGGGTTTCTTTCTAGTTTGCAGTAAGCCTCTGTATTACTCAGCTGTCTCAGGGCTTCTTTAAGATATACATCTGCATGCATAACCACCACAGCTCCACCCTTATCCGCATTTTTGATGACTATGTCACTCCTTTTACTGAGTGAATTAAGGTTTAACTTCTCAATCTTCGAGAGATTACTTTGTTGGGAGGTGGAGAATTTGTAGCCCCTTGCCAATGTCTGCAGATCCTTTTCGACCAGTTTTTCAAAGGTTTCAATATGAGCCCCTTTACTGAAAAACGGGCAAAAAACTGATTTAGTCTTTAGATTTGTATGTTTGCTATCAACCAGAAAATTGAATTGCTGCTCAACATCAATCGATGAAGGCTCTCCTGACTCTTGTTCAGTGAGCAGATCATTCATATCTTGAATTACGGTCAATTCTCTAAAGGACAGTCTTGTTGGTATATCCGTAGGGGAGGGGGGCGAACTAGACTCGTCCCTATCATCCTGTGGAAGAATATTAGTATTTCTCGCAGCCCTAAAAAAGGAAAAATTTCTTAAGCGAAAGCTTTCTCACGTATTTTTGAAGATCAATGACAGTGCTGAAGAGGTCAAAATCCTCGCTAAGAGCGAAGTTGAGACCTTTCTCCAGCACTGCCACTTCTCCATCCGTGAGGGAAACACCTGAGATGTTAATAACATTTGTAGGGTTAATCAATAGTCCCTCTTTCCTCTGGCTTGCGCCACGTTTTTTGGACGAGCGCCTTGTCCTTTTAGATAGTTTTTTGAGTTTTTGAACTCCTTAAATCATAAGATGTTGTGTTTTCCTGAGAAGACCTCATCTGGCGAGTTTCATAATCAGTGTTATCTCTACGTTTATCGCCTTCATCATCCGTGGAAAAGGACACTGCTGAATGGCGTGTCTCATTGTCAGACACATCTGACATACTAGATGTTTTGGGATTCTTTTTAAGAATGGATTTCTTTGGCGTGGATTTCCGCTGGTAGTTGGGACGTCTATCAGAATTCTTTCTTTGTGTATTGTCCTGTCTATTAATGTTACGTGGAGGTGGTGGTTTTTGCCAACTATATATCTGATTCCGTTCGTAATCAATACGGTCTCTGTCAAATTTTGTTTGTTTTTTTAACATAATATCATCCTCAATTTTCTCAATGTCTTTGCTTAGTTTGTCATCCATGTCATCAAAGTCAGTCATCCCTCTAAAAGTGTTTAGACTCTGTTGCAATTCTTTAATGCTTTTTTTCACCACATTCCTCTCTTGGATTTTAGTTTTTATTATTAGGTCCATCAGTTTCATTGAGCAGTCATCTAGCACTTTGACCCATTCTGCTTCAAATCCCTTGGAGGGGAAACCAAAGGAGGGCATTTTTTTAATTCGTAGACCCCTGGGGATCCTTTTAGAAATAACATAGTTATCTAAAGTTGTGATGTCCCACCAGAGTCTCAGATTAGTTGTTAGTGCCCTTTCAAGCTTAGCAAAGTACATTGTAAGATCTAATGAATCTTCACATGTGTTGGATATAGTCCCTGTGAAGACATGTGCTGCTCTACGTTTGCGTGCGCTGTTGTCTGCGCAATTTTGGATGAAAGTGGTGTTCAGTGGAATATCAGACATAACTTCCTCTATATTGTCTTCCATCTCTAAAACAGACTCCTTTTGGATCCACAAGTATAAAATATATATATATGTGTAGATTGGTGTTACAAGCAGCCCCTTGTTTTATAAGTATTGATAGTCCAAAATCAGCGAGCTCCTGATTGGATAAGAGTATAGTGTGTATGTGGGATATAATCCCGGTCTTCAGGGCTCAGCTGTTTGTGGTATATAATTGATTAAGGCTTAAGTCACAGTTCCTCTGGTCATTAGAGCATGTAATTAGCTGTATGAGGCTCAATATAGTATATATGCAGATAGGTGTACAGGTAAAACTGGAGGAGTGACACAGAACTCTATATATACCATAAAGGCACTGTCTAAATCCCCAGTCAACCAAAGTACATACCTATTGATGAACAGTTATGTGATGGAGTCTCAGTAGAACAGCTGCTCTGACTCAGATGTGTGCGTGCATCACGCCAGTAACTTGAATAGGCGGTGGGTGGTCCCGTGGGGTCCGACGGCGGAGCACTGCGGCTGTGGACAATGGGGGCTGCACACCAGTTCCAGTTAAAAAACGAATTTATTGGGTGGTCATCAGGAGTACAGATAAACACTCTGACGCGTTTCAGGACTGTTGTCCCTTTATCAAAGAGTAACTGTGCGTCTACTGGGTTCTCCGTTATAAACTCTTACTCCCGCCCCCAACGGTGACGTCACACGCTCTATAGATATCGCGTGATTTGGTGAAACAACCTGCTCATTGGTAGATCTCTTAGCCAATTGCGCAACTCGTGGGGGAATAGTTTCCTTATGGGAGTAGCCTTGGAGTTGTAAGCTCTTACTCCCGCCCCCAACGGTGACGTCACACGATTAGCTAATCGGGGCTACTGGAATTGCACGAGTTTGAAAACCTGCCGATAAGTGGTTTTTCGCCGCTCGTTTGGCGATTTTTTTTTTCTCTGAAAAAAAAATTGCTGAAAAGGGCCTTTATAGGCGACTTATCGGGGCTTACTGAATAGCAGTATGGCTTTTTTTCTAAAAGGCCCGATACAGTAAGTTGCTTATCAGCGCTTACTGCATAGGCCCCTATATTGTTGTTCATGCAATTCGCACATCTGTGTTGACTACTGGTTCTTGCTCGTACAATTAAATTTTGTGGCACACAATGTCCCCCCTCCCCTTTTTGCAGAAACAATGCACAATGTCAAAACTTTTAAACCTTTATGAAATGTAATTTTAATTGTATTATAGTTTGTGATTGAACCATCAAAGTCTGAACACTCCTATAAAAAGCAAAACAGTCTTGCCATTACAAGAGCTGATTTCCAAAGTAACAATTTTGAAATGCAATTTCCAGTCCAATATTTTCTTAAAACGACACATGAAGTGCAACATAATATTCTGAGATATTCAAATACAACATTAAATCTTTCAAATTGTTTCTTAATGAACAAAGACGCAGCACAACAGATGGCCTATTTTTTGGGGGGGAGGGGGAAGGTGGGTGAGGGGTTATACAACTGCAAATTTATAAGGACCCTTTATATTTGAACGACTCACTCTTTTTTTTAGCAGCCATGCGAGTCTCAATTAGGTTAACGTTTAATAATTGCTTACCAGCTTAACGTGTGTAATACATAAACAGCTCAGTATAAGATGTTTCACCATTATTTTTTAAATAGAAGAAATAAATAGATTTTATAAATGACAGAATTTTGCTTAGTCTACGCATGAGATATAAAGCATAGTTGGAATTGTCTCAGCATGTAGACATTGAGAATGCCTTCTCAGAGACAAAATGGGTTTGTCTATTTATCCATTCAGTGTTTTTTAGCTAACATGTAGTATTTGGTCAAAATTAAAAACATATGGCATGTAATGTTATCCTTCTCCAGCATTATACCTTCCACAAAGAGCAAGAATGACAGGGATAGGTAGGTCAGTCACATCAAAATCTATAGTTGCAGAAGGAACTTTTGACACCTCTGAATTTCAGTCAGACTTTAATTTCAGAAAATCATTTCCTTCTGGTGGTTGTATATTTTCAGTGACCGCTCTAGCAATCCAAAGATCCAAGGTGCCATGTCTTGCTGCTCCAGATTTTATCGCTTTTTTTCAGAGGGTGCGGGACACACACACACACACACACACATATAAAAACAAGATTAATTACAGCTTCATTAGTAACCTCTTTTTTGCTGACCAGAATGGCTGTGAATTTCTTTGTTCTTTATTGAATCACATGCTACTCTGGCTGCAAAGTAGTTAATTCGACAAGAGGACATGACAGTGGTTTGGTTACAAGACGGTTATCCAAAAATCTGTGTTTTAGGAGGTACATATCACAGGCAGATTACTAGTTGCTTACCAATCTCTGAAGTGCCTCTACAGTAATGTGATGCCATAAAATATATCTGGCAACTGACTCCAAGTAAACTGTGTGATAATGATCCAGGTCAGTTTGACTTCACATATTACTCTATTATACCAACATTTCTAACAGACCAGCTAAGGTGATACAAAACTAGGACTGGATAATTATCACACTACTTACCTAGAGTTCGTTGTAGCAGATATGGTGTAAAACAATAAAAGAAATACATAATATGGTAATCTTACATCTAAAGTCCTTCTGTTATTACAATATCTTCCTAAATGTTAGGGCATCTCTGTTTCTCCTTGTGTTTAATGGGAGGTCTAGTAACTGTATTGGTCCTAGCAAAGTGTAAACTTGCTGCGGTACCATAAATGGTATAATAGGCTTGAAAAAGAGACTGGTGAGGTTTTGAATGCTCTGTGCGCTCTCATGTTAGTACATAGAAGTTATCATAAGCTACAACAGATGTGTGCTTGGATTTCAGAAATAAATGAAAGGTAAGATGGTGTGATGGGATGGGGTAACCAGGCTCTCTAATAAAGGTCAAACCTGTTTTGGTTACCCCTGATCCGTGTATAAGGGTCCCAGAGAGTCCGCTCTTGTACCCAGTAACATTGTATCACTGTATTATACTGTATGTATTAAAAGCATTTTTGTGCTTTCCTCTTTCTGGGCATTCAATCAAGCAGGGATTGCTAGGGTATGAGTTTCAACGGGGGTTTGCAGAGGAACCGTTGACAGAATGTGCCTAGGAGGTTGGGGTCCAGAGTTGTCGGTTCCCCCATAAATGTACCCTGGAATCATGCCTGATTCTCGGATACATGTAGGCACATTGTCCCAGCAATACCTCCCCTTGAAAATGCAAGCGCGACTTGCCACTAGGGTACCCTGCTTCAGCACAGCCCAGAAAGGAGAATGAGGCACAGGGATAAAACATGTATCCCTGTAGCTAAGGGAATTCCTAGGTTAAGGGGGGTACCACAGTTAGTGCCAAGGTGACCCACAACCAGTATAAGGCTTGTGGATGCTCCAACCATATATAAGGTTAAGGGGGACTCTGAGAGTTCAAACTGAGTCCAAGGGAAATTGTGTGGGGAATAAGGCAGAAAGAAATAAAACTGCAATATGTTTCCTTTTCTGTCCCCTGTACCCAGAGACTCAGAAGTGTATTAAAATATACTTTAATATAATGCAATGTGCTTTTAACATTCAAAGCCAATGCCCAAACAGGTTGCCCGAGCTAACCCATGGCGCCGGAGGTCTGCTGGACATCGGAGTTCAAAGCAGCCAGAAACGATCATAGCAGACGCTGCTGGGATTTTATGCTGATTTGAGTTCCAGGAGATTTGGACTAACTCATAATCAGTTGGGACCAAGTTCTCAGAGCAGAACATATCAGTGGAGTATGGAATTTTATGCCGATTTGAGTTCCAAGAGATTCCGGGCTAAGTCTTGGTCAGGATAAAACTCTCCCATAGAGTTCCCTGCACCTAGGAAAGTCTAGTTTTCAACCCCAGTCCCAAAATAAGTGTGTCTTTTTGTCTGTATTTTGTGTATCATTTTGCATTTGCGAATTTATGCCGAATAAACCACAATTTATTTCATTACCTTGTTTTGCTCAATGAATGATCCCGGTAAAAATGTGTAAATAACCTGGTCTCCCATGACAGATGGTAATTAAGGATCACTGTTTGAGATTCTCTCTGCACATGAAAGCCTATGTATATGAAGGATTAAATGATGAATACACCCGGTTGTGACGGTTTGATCGTTACGTAATACAGTACATGTTTTAATATGGTAATTCAGAACAAGAATTCTCCTCATAAAGTTCCTATATATGTTGTAAAGTGGGTTTTAATGTATGTGACTATGAAAATGTAAATGAGAAATCCTTTTCCTAGGACTATATTTGGTATTGTGTTTAAAGTTTCTATGGCAATAGTTTTAATTGTAAACATTATAATCACTTTTCAATGTTCATGTGGTTTTGCAGAAAATAAACAGTAAGTGGGGCATCCATACCACTTCCTACACAAAGAAATCTGCAGTTCATTTGGTCAAAACAGCTTCTGGATGACACATTCTTATGTATTTGGCTGGCGTGGTTGGTTTGAGGAATGATAGAAGTCAGTAACTGCATGCTGTTCCCCCAAATAAAGCAGATGTTAATAATTACATTGCATGGGATAAATTATTTTTGTTTGGATAGCTGTTCATATTAGTAAAATCTGTGTTGGTTTGTTTAATGTTACATCATTGACACATAATGGACTGCTGCAAATAAAGAAGAATTGATAGATTATACAATTGATTCTACATTTGTAATGCTACGTTTTTTAAGTAACCAGCACAAAATGTGTCGATTAGTTGTGCATTTATGGGTTCGACCACTGTTGCTGACGACGTGTTTTAGGTTTAGGTTTTGCTGCTAAATTTATTTTCAAGTTATGGTTATGGGTGTTGCATAAATTTGGGTAACAACCCCCCGGTGATGCTCTCACTATACAAGGAAGTCCATAAACAATGAAAAACATATGTCCATAAAACGTTGTACAATGCAAATAAATGATGCGTAGATTGTGGAGTCCAGTGGGTAAGCCGATGGTGTGTGTGTGCCTGAATACCCCCACCTCACCTGTATGCTGCCGTAGGAGAAGTCTCGCCACGCCGATGGAAAACACTCGTCCCCACCGAATGCTGTTAATGGGGTAAGTAAACCTCCTCAGCCGTGGATATGGTAGCCCGGTGAATGGGGACTGGTTGATGGAAATGGAGATCTGTACGCAGAGTCTCCCGCCGTCTCCCCCGAGTACCAGATCGATGTTCTCCGAGATGCCGGGTCGTGGCTGTCGGTGGGGTCAGTGATGGCTGCTGGCAGTGAAGACAGGGCAGGACAATCCACTCCTCCGTAGGATGTCCGTCCGCGGTGTTGTTTCCCGGAACAGGTGAGGGGAATGGTTATCGGCTACACACTGGCAGGAACCCCGGAGCTCCGCAGCTAGGAGAGGAAATCCTCTAGATGTAAACAGCTGCTCCGTGATGCAGATACCGGCGTGCTATGATACTAAGGTAAAAAATCAGGAACAGAGAGAAAAAAGTAGAGCACTGCTAATAAAATAAGAAAAAGGGCCAGTAGCAAAATGATTATTTATTAGGCATATAAGCCAAAAAAGGGGACAAACACACTAACGTTTAAAAACTCTGACGCGTTTCCCGCCGTGGAGGCGCTTTATCAAAGAGTACTTTGTGCATAAATCCCAAGAAAGAGCAAATTATACATACTTTCATTAATTGTAACTCAAGTTACACTGTATATCTCTTGAGATGTGGGTGTGAGAAAGGCTATGTGGGTCGTACCATACGACCCTTAAAGAACAGAATCATGGAACATGTCCGTGCTATAAACAAAAAAGATCTAACACACCCAGTCTCAAGACATTTTACAAACTGTCCACAGGGTACCATCAAAAACTTTACATTTTCTGGAATAGACCACATACATGCCCCTACCAGGGGAGGAGATAGGTTGGGCATACTGAACAGAAAAGAAATGTTCTGGATTTACAGCTTAGATACTATGCAACCCTCAGGCATCAATATCGATTGGGAACTAAAGCATTTTTTATAACATCATATGTATTTAATAGTTCTTGCCTTCTTTGTTATTTATACTTATTATTGGTTTACATGTATTTATTTAATATACATGTTTTCATATACTTGTTTGAAAATTTGTTTTTTAGATTTGTTTATTCAAGTACTTTATTATTATGCTTTCATTGATAATTATCATATTTGTATAAACTGTTTATATAGTTGTATTATATATCCTTATCATTTACTGCTTTGAATTTATGCTTTAAAATATGTCACCATATTATGATATTAATTCATGTGTGGTTTAATTGGTAGATTAATATTTCCACCAATATACATATTCTTTATATTATAATTTATTATATATATTCTTTTTATATACATTTTTTATATATATTACTTTATTTTTTTATGACATCTACTCACTAGAATTTGTTGTTCATTTTTTGATATTATTTCTTTATCTATTTGGTGACTATTATATTATACATCATATGTTAGATTAGGGTTTTTTAATTAAAAATTTTTTGGTTTTAGCTTACACATTCCTGTTATCTACTCTTAAGACTACTGTCTATTAGTTAAGGTTTTTTTATTTCACACATATTTATTATACACATAATACTAATTTTATATAATTTATTATTTTTTATCACATTTATTACACATACACATACATGTGTTCTTTATTTAACACTCAACATGTTACACTTACATCAGTTTTCCTTTAATTAATGTACTGATTAATTATAATTATCATGTTTTACACATATATAAATTTCTTACACATTTTGACACATTATTGCTCGATATAGTATTCTTCACTCATTGATCTATGACTTTTTTGGACACTGTTTTGTTTTTGTTCTCGTATAGACATTAGTCTTTTGCTTGTCTTTTAAAATACATGTTTATATGTTGATTGTGATAGATTGGCTCACCCCATCAGATTTGTGTCATGTTCAGAGGCTAGGGCGCTCCTCCAACTTGCATGAGGATTCAGCTGATTGCATATCTCATTAACCTTTACCTAATTGTGGGCGTATACTTACCTCTGACCATTATATAATCCGATGTGAGTGGAGCACAAAGTACTCTTTGATAAAGCGCCTCCACGGCGGGAAACGCGTCAGAGTTTTAAACGTTAGTGTGTTTGTCCCCTTTTTTGGCTTATATGCCTAATAAATAATCATTTTGCTACTGGCCCTTTTTCTTATTTTATTAGCAGTGCTCTACTTTTTTCTCCTTGTTGCATAAATTTGGTTGCTTTTGGTTCTGGCTTTGGAAAATAAAATGTTATATATATAACACAAAAAAACCCCAATAATATTAAAATATTAAGACAATTTATTAAACCAATTAATAAATGCCCCTATTGGGATAATCAATATGAGAAAAATGAAAGCAGGATAACGGATATAAAATAATAATAATGCTTAAAAAACGAAATGAACACATTAGAAGCTGATACTAAGTGAGGAGGAGAAACCTTCTGGTGGCAGACACACATTTGACAGGGGACTGACTTAATGAGGGGAGATCAAACAGATGATACTGTGATAGTGAATCACATAAATGAGCCCAGAGCAAAAGATACAGAGATAATAAGAGCCGGTAAAGTGTAGGTACCCGTACAGTGCCCGGTATAATCTCACCCGTGTCCGCTCGTGAGTGATGGTAACAGGAGCTCCGTCGGCTCTGCCTCCTAACACAAGGAAGCTGCAATTTTGCTGATCCGGAAATGAATCCTTGAGTTGAATTACTCACGAGGGAATGATTTACCCTCTGTACCAATAAATGGATGAAGGGTGTGGGTAGTTGCTTGGGGAGAGTCGTTAGGCCTCCTGGGTGGGTAGTGGCAGAGGGTGGGTTAACCCCTTAATTACTATAACGGTTATTAACCGCTAAGGTGATTAAGAGGCTATGGGCCATTAGAATGTATTTTGCTATTTATTCTTTCTGGCAACGGAGGACATGGACCTGTAAGCTTACGAGGATGCCCTTCATATTGCCAGGGGTAAGTAGAACGGTTTTTATTTACTTTATTTATACTTCATGGCTAATGTTGTGTTTAATAATGGGCAAATAATCTATTATCCATATCTAGATAATAGTTATTTTGCCCATTACTGTACTGTATGTGTTTGGTGGGGTGGCGGGAGAGGTGTAATTATTGAAATTTAGGCAATGTTTTATTTTTTTAAATACAGGAGTGGTACCGCAGGCCAGCAGGGACCTATGGGAACAACCTGAGGACCCCCAGAGGACACCCACGGACACTACCCGAGGACCCCTGACACCTACGGGGACCACCTGAGGACCCATGGACACCTGCGGGGAAGAACCAGGGGCCCCACAGCTTTGGGGGCCCGGGGACCTCCAGACACCCGTGTGAACCACCTGAGGGTCCCCAGACACCCCCAGGGACCACCTGGAGGCCCACAGAGCCTAGCGGGGACCACCCGAGGGGCCCCAGACACCCCTGGGAACCCCCCGGGGTACACTGTGGGGCCTGCAGACACCTGTGGGGACCACCCGGGAACCCTAGTCGGCCTGTGGTATTTATCCTGTGTGTAAAAAAATAAATATTGGTTTTATGTGGGGGCACAGGTTGGGCGGGTTGTGTATTGTTGTTTATTAAATATTGTAATGGTTTTTTGAGGGCCTAGGAGGTGGGTAGTAGTGCTGTTGTGTGTATTTTTTTTATTGTGGGAAGTAGAGGTGAGTGAAGGGGGTATTGTCCCCAAGGATAGGTGTTTAGGCCTACCGGGTGGGTAGTGGCGGAGGGTGGGTTAACCCCTTAATTACTATAGCGGTTACTAACCGCTATGGTGATTAAGGGGTTAGGAGACATTAGATTGTCTTTTTTTATTTTTCTATATTGTTTGTAGCAACAGAGGACATGGACGGTGATGAGGATTAGGACAGCCTTCATCGTGGCAGCCTGGCAGGGGTGAGTGCAAGAATTATTTACTTTATTTATGCTGCTTAATGTTATATTTTAAATGGGCAAATGCACTACTGCTGCGGCCAAGTTTATTCGAGCATTTGCCCGTTCTTGGCCGCAGCAGTAGCCTGGCGCGCGCCCGAGAGTGACGGGCGCGCGCCGAAGCAGCGGAAGAGCGCCCTCCGATCGGGGCGCTCTCCCTACCGCTGCCGGGTCCGCCGGGTCCCCCGGAATCCCCTGCCGCCGTCCCGCGATCGCGGGACACCAGGGTTCCCTCGGGGAGCCCTGGACGCGCGTGCAGGGGGCGCAGGCTCCCGAAGACGCGTGACCGCGCGTCTATGACGCGCGGCACGCCGAGGGGCGGCCACTAGCAAGCCGGGAAATCTCCCGGCTTGCGGATCTGGCCGATGCGCATTAAAGCGTGTCGGTAGTGTATTATCCATATCTGGATAATAGTAATTTTGCCCATTACTGGGCTGTATGCTGTATGTAGGGGTGGCGGGTGGGGGGTGTATTTATTTAAAAGAATTGTTTCTTTTTTGGGGGGCACACGATTGGTACCGCAGGCCAGCGGGGACCCCCAGACTCCCGCGGCGATCACCCGAGGGACCACAGACTCCCGCTGGGATCACCCGGAAAACACCCGCCAGCCTGTTGTTTTAATGGTGTGCCGGAAAAAAGGTGAACAATGCTTTTTTGACTGTCTTCATTTCTTTTGCGCCAGCCTTTAGCTGGCCCGAAATTCTGGCGAGCTTTTAAAGCACGATTAACTTATCACTGTTTAGTGAATCACACGGACTGGCAAAAAACGGCGCGTTTTGCCATTTTTGCCTGTTCGGACTTGTTTTCTTCACAGGAATGATAAAGCGCTGTTATCACTGAATCGCGCAGTGAATCGCGCAGCAGGCTATATCGGCCTTAAAAGTCACTTAGCGCTCTTAAAAGCACTTATCACTGCTTAGTGCATCACCCCTTCAGTGTTAAGTATCCTACAAAGTGTGTCGGTGCGAGATAATCCAATTAAAAAAAAGACCAGAAAGGTCTAATTATCTGCACCAGACAAAATATAGACAAAAATAGAGAGTGTTTATTGACCCATCACACACAGGAGCCCGACGTCTCGGTCCCCAAGGGGACCTTCTTCAGGGGTCCTTTCTGGTCTTTTCTGTAATTATATATATATATATATATATATATATATATATACAGTGTTCGACAAACCTATACATTTGCTCGCCCCGGGCGAGTGGATTTAACATCGTGGCGAGTCCTATTGGCCCAAGCAGCACACGTGTGGTACTAGGTGGCGAGTAGATTTTTTTGTTGGGCGAGTAGATTTTTTGGTGATTTGTCGACCACTGTATATATATATATATAGCCCCCTTTCCCTATGCCTAAGGGAACTACCCATGCTGCTGTACCTGTTACTCACAGAAGGCCTAAGCCTCCGCCTCTGGGGTCCTGGGGTGAGCTCTTTCTCCTTGCGTACAGCGCATCCACCTATGAGGGATCCCAGCGTTGGCGGGATAGCCCCTCACAGGAACCAATATACAGTAATTAGTAACACAGTAAACCGTAGCCAAAATATAACACAGTGACCCAACACGTGGTGGTTCCCCCAAAGTATTGAGAGTGCCATGGCACCAATAACATGGTGTACTGTCCCAGCAATCCCACCCAAATGTGACATAGCGCTATTCCTTGTAGGTGCACGTTGGGTATTGCCTGCTTACTCCAATACCCAGGCATTGCTTGGTGCAATGGGTTGGAGCGGATCCCACGTACGGGGCCTCCAACACAAATCACCTCTCTCCTAAGGGTCATGATCCTCCTTTAGTTGTGAGCTCCACCTGGAGGGTCTCACATAATGTCTCAGGGTGCTGTGGCCTGGTCCCAGGCTGCAGTGCTCCGCGTGTAGGGTGACCATTTGTCCCGGTTTTGCCAGGACAGTCCCGTTTTTTTCTGTCCTGTCCCGGTTTCAGGTCCGTCCCGGAAATGTCCCAGTTTTTATCCCTGGTCCCGGTATTGCGGGACAGCGGTGGTGAGGAGAATGCGGCGGCCGGTAAGTATTTTCTATGTGTGTATATGAATGAATGAATGCTGCCGGGGGGATTGAATGAAGGAGAATACCGTGGGCGGGACTTAGAATGCCGGCAGGCCCGCAGGGGATTGGTCGCAGGCATGTCAGAGGAAGCCGGTGGTGGGGCTTCCGCTTTGTGCAGAGAACACGTGAGTGTGTCTGCCTTCCCGCTCCTGGCTCCTCTGTCGGCTGCGCGGTGAGTGTACCCCTTCTGTCCCAGGTCCCAGCCAGGGGGGGTAATAGGAGGCGGTAGCGGGGGTGTGCCTGCTTTTGTACCACCTACCTTGTAACTTTGTCCCCCGGCGCTCCCACCTTTGTCCCCCAGCGCTCCCACCTTTGTCCCCCGGTGCTCCCACCTTTGTCCCCCGGCGCTTCTACCTTTGTCCCCCGGCGCTCCCACCTTTGCCCCCCGGTGCTCCCACCTTTGTCCCCCCGTGCTCCCACCTTTGCCTCTCCTGGTGCTCACTTCCCCCTGTCCCCTTGGTGTGGGAGATGGGCTTGGGGGCGGGCAGTGGTAGCTGCGCGGTCGCTGGCGGGCGGGGCAGGGGCTGGTGGGCGGTGCAGGGGCTGGTGGGTGGTGCAGGGGGAGGCGGGGTGTATCAGTGTGTGTGTGTGTGTTTCAGTGTGTGTGTGTGTGTGTGTGTGTATCAGAGTGTGTGTGTGTGTGTGTGTGTGTGTGTGTGTGTGTGTGTGTGTGTGTGTGTGTGTGTGTGTGTGTGTGTGTGTGTGTGTGTGTGTATCAGTGTGCGTGTGTGTGTGTATCAGTGTGTGTGTGTGTGTGTGTGTGTGTATCAGTGTGTGTGTGTGTATCAGTGTGTGTGTGTATCAGAGTGTGTGTGTGTGTGTGTGTGTGTGTGTGTGTGTGTATGTATCAGTGTGTGTGTATCAGTGTGTGTGTGTGTGTATCCGTGTGTGTGTGTGTGTGTGTGTGTGTGTGTGTGTGTGTGTGTGTGTGTGTGTGTTTGAGTGTGTGTGTATCAGTGTGTGTGTGTGTGTGTATCAGTGTGTGTATCAGTGTTTATGTGTGTGTGTATCAGTGTGTGTATCAGTGTGTGTTTGTGTGTGTGTGTATCAGTGTGTGTGTATCAGTGTGCGTGTGTGTGTATCAGTGTGTGTATCAGTATGTGTGTGTATCAGTGTGTGTGTGTATCAGTGTGTGTGTGTGTGTGTATCAGTGTGTGTGTATCAGTGTGTGTGTGTGTGTATCAGAATGTGTGTATCAGTGTGTGTGTGTGTATCAGTGTGTGTGTGTATCAGTGTGTGTGTATCAGTGTGTGTGTGTATCAGTGTGAGTGTGTCTCTCCTTCACCCTCTCTGTCTCCCTCACCCTCTCTGTCTCCCTCACCCTCTCTGTCTCCCTCACCCTCTCTGTCTCCCTCACCCTTTCTGTCTCCCTCTCCTGTCTCCCTCTCCCTCTATGTCTCCCTCACCCTCTCCCTCTATGTCTCCCTCTCTCTCTATGTCTCCCTCTCCCTCTATGTCTCCCTCTCCCTCTATGTCTCCCTCTCCCTCTATGTCTCCCTCTCCCTCTATGTCTCCCTCTCCCTCTCTGTCTATGTCTCCCTCTCCCTCTATGTTTCCCTCTCCCTCTATGTCTTATCTTAACTGCCCTATACCTACACCGAAATAACCTATCCTGCTTTCTTCCAGATCTGACTCTCAAGTTTCACACGGGAGACCTCGGAAGACAGGTAGGGAACACCTCCCCTCCAGTATAGTACCTTGAGGGACTGCGGATCAGGTCAGATCCCAGGCGGGATTGCTGCTTTGGAAATTGTGAAGAGGGGCATCCTGACACTGGTTAATGGATTCAGAATAATTCACATCTGGCTTTTTTTTTTGTTTGATTAGTGAGGTCATCCGACACACACACACACACACACACACACACACACACACACACACACACACACACACACACACACACACACACACACACACACACACACACACACACACACACACACACACAACTATGTAACAAGGACTAATGTGGTAAGGTATAAGTATACTACAATAAATAACCTGTTATGTAAAAAAAAAAAATGTGTCCCGGTTTTTCTTTTTCAAAATCTGGTCACTCTATCCGCGTGGCCATCCGGTCATCAGCACAGCAGTACTACTATAGTACTAAAGGGGAAGAGTCCCTATCTGCGACCTTCCCTGCAACACTCTGCTGGTTGGCATGATCTAGGCCTAATTCATGGGAGCACTGCTCCCTGGATGCTACCTTCCAGGTTGCTGCCTCCATCTTGACTGCGCACGCTGGCTCCTCGTCCCAAAGGATATCCTCTCTCTTTCAGGCTGCTTCCATGCATTGGCTCGGACAGCCCACCTGATCTCCCTCCCTCCAAGAGGATTCTGGGAGTCGTAGTCCCACATCAGGCTATGCGGAGCCAGTCCAAGATGACCACCACGCTATTCCCGCAAAGTACTCTGAGAATTGTAGTCTCTTATGGGCTTTTGAAGTCATTCCAAGATGGCCGCCGCTCTGATCGCAACTGTGCATGTATGGCAGTCCTAAATGGCTGCTGCCACCTCTCCCCACATGCGCAGCTCCTCTCCCCACATGCACAGCTCTGGCGGGCAACCCAGAAGTTCCCCCCTCACCAGAGGTATGGAGGGCGACTGCTACATATATATATATATATACATATATTTATATATTGTGACAAACGCCCCTCTTTTGTAGCGCTGACGTCTGTCTGGGTTCTTCCCGACACAGTCTTCTAGGGTTAATTATACAACAAACAGGATCATGCAAAGTATTATATTGCTTAACTCAGGCTTCTGCCTGCTTTATTTTCATCCCAGTAAGCGACTGCGGCTTTAACATGTGTAGGTTAGAGGCACTCAGATATTTTCATTCAGCGGTTTATTCATATCAGTGTTATAGCATTTCACACAGTGTCACTTTTAAGAAATAACAACCAAATCATATAAAGAAATCCTATCCCTTTCAGGGATCTAACTACACATCAGAATCAGCCTCTAACTGCTGCTGGGCCAACTAACCTGGTTCCCCAGCTTAAAACAATGCCCTCTCATTTATGGTCACTAGATACAGCATAGTCTTTTAGAAACAGCAATAAACATTTGTTTGTCTTATCTGTTCGTGGTGGGAACTCGGTCCCAAGTGTCCAGGCAAATCCTCTGGTACTGTGATACTTGGAGGGGCCGTCCACCTCGAAACTGGATGCAGGGGAGCAGCGATACCCCCAGCCTCTAGGCTCTAAGGAGAGAGAGTGAAATGCAAACCTCTCTGCTCTAAATACCTGTGCATGTGATTAGAAGAGCAGGTGAGGGAGAACTAGACCCATTGTAATCTGTGGTCCGGATTTTCCATCCAGCAGCCTGAGTTAATGTGAAGCTGTGGAATGGACCATTTTTAACTATTCCTGCACTTTCTGACCTAAAATGGGGCAGAAAGCTGCCTAACATCTTTGGACTATGTCACAATATATATATATATATATATATATATATATATATATATATATATATATATATATATATATATATATATATATATATATATACTGATATATACTGTATATAACAAGCAAGTAAGTGGGCACTCAAGTATATTGGATTGAAGATCAATGGTATCTAAACACAAAATTCTCTACTGACAAAAACAAAATTCCCAATATTTAAGGGGCGTTCCACAAAGCTCCGTTCTTAGCTTTGTGTTAATGTAATTTGAAAGAGGTATGGAACACCTCAACGCATCTCCAAAGCATGCTGTTCAAGTTAATGTGGAACGTAACACTGGGTTATTTTAGGACATGGCTATGACTGGTGTTATGTGCTTCCAGCACCTAATGCCGGGTCACAAAAAAAATTTGGCCTTGTCAAGGGTGCTGAAGTGACCCACTTTTGTTTCCTACGCATATTTCCTTAATAATATAGGAAGCCAAGGTGAATTCCCTGAGCTTGGCCAAAAAATGTTGCCCCTTGGAAGCCATAGTGGCCATGAAGGATTGGATTATGCATGCCTAAGGTCACTAAGGTAGCCAAGGGGTTAATACCAACACCCTAAGAACCATACTGTCATAGAACTGCAATGACATACACAGGGTTTACCACCCACTTATTCCCCCAGGTGGCATAACCACCCTCACTGGTGCATCATCCCATTAACCAAAGCTTTGACACCCCCAACCAAACCTATTTAATGTGTTAAATACATTTGAAAATCTTTAATAGCAAATCAGAAGCTTTTAATGTTAATTTACCTCCAGAAGTGGTAAAATGACTCCCATTTCATTTAAATTTTGTCTGGCAAATAGATGGTATAACCTACATAGGTGTAAAGTTTATCAAGACATACATATACTCTTTACCAAGCTAACCTTCCCTTCATGTATATGTTACTTGAAACTTGATCTCGCTACTTAATTTTGTGGATTGGCAAAATGTATGCGATCAAAATGACGCTCCTGCCTAAAAATTTCTATTTATTCAGAGCCTTACATATCCCTGTTGAAATGAAAGATATTGACGACTTGCAGTGGCAGGCAATGCACTTTATATGGATCAAAACAAACATCTTGACTTAAATGCTATATCTTATACCGTCCTAAAGCAGAAGCATTGTTAGCTGCCATCCACATCAAATCCTACTAACAGGCCGTGCACATTGCACAATTAGCGCTATGGCACATCTCCTCTAACAGTGTTAGATGGGTGGACATTGAGAACCATTTCCCCACACCTTACCCAATTAACTCCCTCCTCTGGCTCCCTAAAAGTAGTGTACCACACGATCCAACACTCTCTACAACTATTTGGCTCTCCCTTCAATCGAGTGGAATTTATAAGAAGACCAGTGAAGTGGGTAATCCTTCCCTGGGGAAAAACACTGTCTGAAGTGTGAAACATCTTCTAGAGCCTGGCACAGTTTCAAAAGTGGGAACGATCAGTAAGATTTTATATTTTGAGTCCTTCCCAACTGATTTCACAAAATTATTATTACAATACGCTTGAAAAAGGAATCCACACTTTGAGTATATAGAACAGGCGTGGCCAACTCCAGTCCTCAAGAGCCACCAAGAGGCCAGGTATTAGGGATATCCCTGCTTCAGTTAAAAATGGCTCATTCAGGGTCTCAGTCATTATGACTGAGCCACTGATTGAGACACCTGTGCTGAAGCAGGGATATCCTTCAAATCTGACCTGTTGGTGGCCTTTCAGGGCTGTAAATGGCCACACCTGGTATAGAGTATCCTTTATTCAGCACATTAAACTTGCTGGAACATACTGCAACATTACATTTTTTCTTGTGTTTATTAACATTCACATATGCATAAATTCATGAGAACAATCAGCTGTGCCCCGAGGAGGCCACCTCTGTGTTCTATGATTTATCATTTGGAATTTCTGTGAGATTCCTAGGATCTTCTGATCATCTCCCCGACAGCATACATTTTGTAGAAATTAATCAATTTCTTTATTTATCACTAGCAATATATTACCCCAAACCGTAGTCCAGTGTAAATAAGGAAACAGCCCTATTGGACGACGGCTTTGAGTAATGTATTGCTATATATTCTTCCGTTGAAGTGTGCACTTGCCCATACATGCTCTATTGGAGTGCATACTGTTTTCTGCTTGTTCATTTATTTATCGCTACATATTTCACAGCACAAGCCACATGGTATAAATGTTTTGGTGAGAGCTATTTATTCTAGCACCGAGCACCTATTTTCTCACTGTCTACAAGTGGACATTCCCTAAACTGATTGACACGATTAACCTGAGAAAAGGACTCACCACTCCCGAATCCAACATGATGTCCCTTTTCCACAGCCATTTATTCAAACCTGGTTGTGCTCTGGGAGATTATGCTTGGTGGGTGAATAAGGACTTTTTGAGAGTGAGAGATATGATTACAGATATTAATATCAAATCTCTTGAACACCTTAAGGAACAGAATCATATTCCCATGTCGTAATTTTTCTGCTTCCTACAACTCCCACACTTTATCTCAACAGAATTCTCAAAAAAAACTGTTACGAGGTAACATATATTTTTTAATCTCTTGATAAAGTCTTCCCAGACGAAACGCGTAGAGCCGTGTGCTTTTAGAGTTCCTATAGTCAAACGGACTCTCTTAATAATATGCCTTTTTAAAGGCATGTTTGGCCTTTTATACGAAGTTTTATTGTTCCTCGCTTATTGAGGAGTGTCGGTGAAATACAAGATCGCCAGTAGCATTTGTATAACAGACTACAACAGAGCAAACATCGCGACAACAGCTGACCGAGAGGAGAAGGAGCCAGACTGCAGTCGCTTTGTAACATCAGAAGGCTGAGAGCGGACGGACGGCGTCCTATGCTTCCCTGGGTGTAATACTGCCTGTGCTGCTGTGAAAGATTTATACCGACATGCTTGTTTTACTTTGTAAGTAGGATCAGTGCTTGCATTGTGGAAACTTTAATTATACGTACTTCACCATATTGGCTCTTTTTTCTACATTTTAGGTTTCCAGTCCCCCCTTTATTACTGGACATTCAAAGTTTGTATCCACATGTGTGTTTATTATTTGTAAACACTGTATATAGGCTGCGCCCTCTGTTCCTCTTTTTTATATATATTTTTAAATGTTTTGCAGATTCACACCGCAGATAAAAAGTCTCATATCTCTTCTTTACCAATACTTAATCCAGGGACTTTGGAAAGAGATTTATGCCACATTAGTCAATGGGAAGCAGATTTCAATGACACATGAGAATCCCAAATATGAAACAACATATGCAAATCAATAACCTCAATTTCCATTAATACTACTATTAAAAAGAATAGTTATCAAATCTTATATCGTTGGTACATGACCCCTGATAAACTGAATTAAATGGTTGGTCAAACCTCACCAAAGTGCTTTTGGGGATGTGACCAGAGACACCATGTTGCATATCTGGTGGGGCTGCTCAATATTGCTAGATTATGGACACAAGTATTCAGCCTGATCAATAGGAAATTGGGTATATAAATTGGGACTAATCCCTGGGCAGCCCTCTTGAAGTGGTCACTACAAAACATATCTTATAAGGAACACAGGCTCACCACATAGCAGCCTCCTGGAAGGGTCCAACTCCAGTCACGCCAAAATTGTCAATAACATTTCGCAAGTATTGACCTATGAAAAACGTACCGCTATCCTTAATGATACAGTGGAGAAATTAATGAGTATATGGGAACCATGGTTAAGTAAGATGGGTGGCGCTCCGTTTGACCCTTTATCTGCAACCCTGTAAGGACTCTAAACACCCCTGACCCACTTTCACTTATTAGTATTAGAATATCATCCTACTCTACAACCCCTAGGTTTACAAATGATACCATATCACAAGAATATAATGGGAATCCAAACCAGAACAAATAAAACGATTCTAAAAACACTCTCATGTCCCACATCAGGAATATCAAGTGTATCCCTTTTGTTATGTTTTTATTCTGTTGTTATGTACCCCTCCGATCTCTCACCTTCTTGTTTCTCTATCACCCATCCCTTCCCTGTTTTCTTTCTGTTCTCTTTTATTATTTGCATCAAATAAAACATAATTCTACGTTTAAAAAAAAAGGACTAGCGTACTCACAGAGAATAAGGGACCTCGCCACTAGAGCTGATCCAGTTGAGAAATATACCCTTTCCACATCCTTTCCTCCACCATCCAAACCAGATTGTTATAAATGTCACGGGTGCGTGACATGTGGCAACCTCATATTGGGGGATATATTTATGCATCAACACTCAGGCAAACCATACAAGGTAAAACCAAGATGGAATTCTAATGATACGATTGTAGTTTACCTAATTGAGTGTCCTTGTGGATATTATTACGTGGGAAAAACAGAGAGAATGAAGCGGGCCTAGCCTGAATGGGCGGCACAGCAGGTGACCGCGGGGCTCGGCCTCCCCGAGCCGGATTGGCCGCAAGAGCGGCCGGGGGAGGGGCTGCAGGGATATAGCCAGCAGCCAGGAGGGAGGCCCGGCCTCTTGCTCCTGGCTGGCTAAGGATTACCACCCACCCACCCATCCTTAGTTTAACGCAGGATCTGAAGTTTGCTTGGAAGGTTAACAATTCTTTATGTTGCAGGAAGCGAAAATAAATCGGTATACACAAGGAAAGATCCGGACGGAGTGGTTATTGCGGGGCCAATTTGCTTTTGTCGCAGCGGCAGTTGGGGGGGGGGTAGGTGCTTGTCCTGCCAGAGGGGGCTCGGGGCTGGTAAAGCAGGTTGAAGCGAGGGGGCAGGTCACCGGGACGTACTTCCGGGTGCCCCCTCTTGCATTGCCCAGCACCGAGCACTTTCTGGCGCGGACAGGCAGCACGCTACCTCAGTTATTATTATGTTTATTATTAATAAACAAAGCCGCGGCCATTTTCCCTCCAGACTGTGTCCTCTCTTTATTTGGTACGTTAGATAGAAAAAATGCTAGGTGAGGGGGGGAGCTCGCGCCTCCCTGGTCATGCTTAAGGAAAGGATGGCTGCCCACAGGTCCAGTATTAGTGTAGCCTATCACGATGGTACATCAGAACAACCTGTGGCTAAACACTTTTGAACACCAAGCATAGTGTTGCAAATTTTAGAGTATGTCACGGTACACCCACTAAATGATAAATAACCAATTATTCTTGAACTGTAGATAAACTTGGTACCTTGTCTATAACTCTTGGATTTCCATAGAATTGAAGCAATGTGGGATGTCATAATTAGGATACAAAATGTCTTACTGGATTACAAATAGGGGCAAGTGAGTCCCTTTAACCGCTGCTAAACCTATGTCAGATAACATCAGTAATTCACCTTGATGAGGAGGAATGTACTCCAACATTGGGGATTACTAATAGGCATCTTCGCCTTGCTGAGGAGTTACATACTCCAATATTGTAGATTACAAATTAGGACCCAGTGGTGCCTCCTCTTTCACTCAGGATTACAAATAGGAACAAATTAGTTCCCACTCTGCATATCTATGACTTCCCAATTTGCAGGTCTTGTATATTAATAACCAGTGTTTGGCATATTTCTTCTCCGTAAATCATCCAACAGCAACCCCGACTTTAGAATAGGGGATCCCACTGGAGCGGATCTATCAGCCTCCAGTGTGATGCCTTACATAGGGTGATGAGCCCTTCAGGAGTTATTAGGGCATTTAAAACTTGTGCAACACTATATTTGGACAAGACAATCCCAGTGGTATGAGTAAATATCAGGGTCCAGGCAGAGGAACAACATGCTCTAAGTGTATCGGACATTGTTTTAAATATGCTAACTAGGGATGCTGCTTTGAGTAAGTCTACCGTATGTGGACTAAATAACATTCATCACTAATTGACTAGACAATCCTAATGGTTCAATGATGGGTATCTGATGCTCGGCAAGAAAGACATTCAGCCATATGTGAAAATTATATTGGGCTGCATGTGGACATCACTAAGGAGACCACTGCTGGACATTTATTGACATTGACTGATGTATACTGGCACCTAGATGGTAGCAATTACATAGATGTAAAGAGACTGATCTGGTGGGACAAATAATGTTGATAGTAATATACCAGATGTGTTGTTATGACATTGTATTTACCAATATACTCAAGTGTTTGTATGTTTTCATGCATAATGCCTTATTGCAACCTATTTTATAGATCCCATGATATCGACATATGCTTTGGTTATCTTTTTACTGTGGAGCCACAATAGATAGAAATGAACCCTTAATAGATGCAAGGGTGCTTTCATCAGAGGCTCCGTCTTATGATTCCCTATGTCAGTGGTTTCCAACCTTTTTTTGGTTAAGAAATCCTATAATTCTATTGTGAAAGTGTGCAAAACCCTAACCCTCTGTAATAGCGCGTCTGAGATCAGATGCATTGTAAGGAACCCCAGCCCTCTGTAATAGCGTCTGAGATCAGATGCATTGTAAGGAACCCCAACCCTCTGTAACAGTGCGTCTGAGATCAGATCCATTGTAAGGAACCCCAACCCTCTCTAATAGCGTGTCTGAGATCAGATGCATTGTAAGGAACCCCAACCCTTTCTAATAGTGCGTCTGAGATCGATGCATTGTAAGGAACCCCAAACCTCTGTAATAGTGCGTCTAAGATCAGGTGCCTTTTAAATTCTTCTGTATTTGGAACATTGCAAGGAACCTTTTAGGGATGCCTGTGAAATCCTTGTTGAAAAACAGTGCCCTATGTACTGCATCTGCTGCATTACTGTTACTTCAAATATTCGAGTTTAATTACAATTGGCTTCTAATTAACATTATTGTTACAATTACAATGTTGACAATTATTATATTTTGTAGTAGCTCTACAAAGCTCAGTTTGTTTTAACCATTGCACTTATCTTTACACTTTTATTTCTATAAGCATTGACACCGTGCGCAATTGTTGACATCGCTGAATTCTCGACATCTCTTCACATACGTCAATGCTCGCACCTTTTTGAACACTGATGTTCAAGTGGAGGCTTTTGGCTAAGCTCAGGTTGGTCTTCAGAAAGCTCCCAAGCGGGACCGAAACGTCGATTCCATGAATTTTGCACTTTTTTCAATCGGGTAGTGCCTGCTTTATTTAAAATTTATGAATAGAAACAATTTCTGTTGGGGACAGTGGTTGCACCCCATTGTCATAATTTTACCCAGTACATACATACATACATACATACATGCATGCATACATACATACATACATACATACATACATACATATACTCACATGCAGGTGGGCTGATAAGCATATATGCTTACGTAATGCAATAATACTATACAAAAGAATGAGGACCAAGCTTTTTAGATTATTTAATTTTAATATAAAGATAGATATTGGACATAATATGTTTACAGTTTATTTAATTAATCATCATGTTTATGCATTTGATAATTACCTTTTGTGTCAGAAATTGGCATAAAAGCCCTTAAATTGGATAAAAACATACAACATAAATAGAAACCAATAAAAATTCTGATAATGTCCTTATGCTAATTTCATCATTTTAATGTGATTAACTCTCAACGGGCAATGGTGAAGAAATTGCTCCAATTACTTTTGCATTTGAAGATATTACATAAACGTAAAGATGCTTTTTCAGAAAATTAGAAAGGTTACTAACATTTCACTTTTTAACTCCCAATGCGTTGTTGTCCTGTCCATTAGCAATAGGTTTAATACACAAAAAGGGTGTCTTTTATATCGTATTTCGGGTGTGTTCATTATCAAGATAGGTTAGTAGCATCCATTCTTAATGGATTCCCAATAGTATGTCAGTGTCTCCCGACACAAAAGCTTCATTTAAGTCTGAGACATCAAACAGTTAAAAACACATAATCTATAGTAATATTCGAATTGGAATAATTTCAAAGAATCTAGTAAAAAATATATAATTATCACCCATTTCCCATACATCTGTTTGCTGTTACATCTAGTGCTTTTTCAATAAATACATGTTAACATTCCGAGCACAGAAACATTCACTTTGTTTCTTAGATATTTCGTAGGGTTGGTTATAGCTTTATATTTTGGGGCTTTTACTGCACTGCGCTATACTTTATCATTTTGCAAACCTAAAATTTAGGTCTGGGGTTAAGCTTTAAAACATACATTGTATAAAAATTCAATCTTTGGCTTAGACCAAATTTAATCAGCCAAAGCGAAAGCCTGATTTTTGTGCTTATTTATTTGGGACGTTGCCAATGTGTGACATCATCTCATTAATGCTTTGTATGTATGGCTGCATTTACCAACTTCCCTGGAAAGCCATATCATTCTCCAAAAGCTTTAACTAATGTGCATTTGAATCTTTTGATGAAAATGTAACAAACATTGTGACCAAGCATGTAATGAGTTTTGTCGCAGAAGAAACACAACTGCGTAATGAGCTTTGCATAGGATATGAAGACGGAAAATATGGCCCGAAAGTAATTTGCACAGGTATTTTCAGTTTGACTATAGCATGAGAATAGTTATCATATTGTGCTTTACCAAAACAAATAATTGTATGTGGCATACTGCCCAAGATCATTTTATTCATTCATGTTTAAATGATTTTATTCATCTTGTAATAAAGGTAATAAATCAAATCTTGGATGCAAAATTGGAAATCACTGTGTTACTGTTGCCTATAGGGTGTATATATATATATGCAAATTTGGTGTTAAACTGGGGCGTTTTCACCCTGCACTTATGTTTCAGAGAGAGGGAGAGAGGGAAAACAATAAAGTGAAATATTTAATGTAGAACAATCTTCATGGTTCAGTGTTAACCATTCTCCAAGAATATGGGAAACAAAGAAAAAACACAAAATAGTGCAATTTGTTTTTAAAGCAACTTTGTTGGGATATCAGGTGGATTAAGCTCAATCACATGGTTTCAATAAAAATCAGGCTTTGTGAGTATAATGATATTTCTCAATTCTTACAAGGGATTGGAGTTCCTCTGCTTGTTCTCATCCCAAATGAAGAAAGAAATGGATAATGGCGTAATAACGTTTTTTGACCCAGTTTGAAAGGTAAGCATATGGATTGCACTCACATGTTTACAAGGTAAAATCGCATTCTGACCACTCTGGGTCTGAAGAAAAACCGCTGCAGCTCTCCACCTCTCATGGACACTAGCCTCCTTTCTGTGAAACACCCGCCAGATGGAAACACTTCCGGAAAGAAGTGACATCGTGTACGGAGGTGGGGAAGGTTCCGATCCAGCGTCTGCTCCAGGTGTGGTGTCTCGCATACGTACCACTGCGCATTTCACCGTATTAACCGTAGCTTCCTCAGGGGGTCAGTTTACTGTACTTGGAGATATCTGGGAAGTCTTTTTGCGGAGCTGCATAGTTTTAAGATTTTTCACTATGAGTTTAATCTTTATTTAGTGAAGTCACTTGTGCTGTTTTCTTGTTTTTTCAAAGCTGTTCAAAAGTCTTTTTTTATATTAGTATATATTTTATCAGAATCTATATCTAGTGGTCAAAATGTTATGGCACAAGATGGTACCACTACTTGTTTTATTTTCACACCCAGTCGACCACTTCTTTTCTTGTTCACAAACTTTCAATTCCACTTTATTTTCTAAAAAAGGATTTATTGTAGAAAACCTCTCTTCTTTTATATTTTAGAGCTAAAAACCTTCTAAAATGCAAAGAGCTTGAATCACTGATTCACTGATCTCAGGAGCTGAACCGCATTCATTTCAGCTCCTGGGACGAAATACTTCCCGAAATACTGACCTTCATAGTGTGTGCCAATAGCAGCTCCAGAGGTTTAAAGGTTCTGGTCACATGGGCCAATAAGTAGTCGCAAGGGATGACATCACAGCTTCCTATTGGCCCGTGTGACGCAGGACATTTAACCCGCTGTTATGTGCCTGCACACAGCCCAGCCAGTGCTGCTACTGGAGAACCCCTAAGGAGGTCAGTATATCAGGAAGCAGGGGGCCCCCCAAGCTGAAATTAAGTTCAGCTCCGGAGACCCCTTGCTTCAAACCTATTTCTTTTAACAAGAGAAAAAAAGGAAAGCAGGATTGCTGCTTTAATAAATGCAGATATTTATTTTTCAACTGGGCTCATTGTACCACTACTTATTTGTAGGCACTTTGAGCACACCTATTATTATATATTTGTATCTACATGAAATATATAACATTAAATACATACCATTACAAAATATTGTTATCAGGACTTTATAGGCACAATAAATTCCTGCCCCAAAGAATTTTCATCTATTTTTCGTTGGTTAAGGCAGAAATGACTGACTCTGGGTCTTGTCTTAAACTATGTTCTTCTGATGCAAAGACAACACAATGAGTTTTCCAGTAGGGGACTCGTTTTCATAATTTATACCAGGCATTTTGCATTTGCACTCAGCTACAGTAGTTCTATTTTCTGTAACTGAGTGCATTCACTTATCCAAAGAGCTTCTAAATGCTTCTGAGCAGAGTTTTTGCCTCTAACAATCCTTTCTGAAAACCCTCATTATTGATAAGTGAAAAATCTACATTGCATTTATCATTTACAGGTGTCTTGAATTATATAGCTGTTGACATGCAGAGGAATCACAATTGCAGATCTGTGAAATAGAAGGAAGGAGAATTCTGTATTTCACGTCATTAGCTTTCCAGGATAGCTGTAAAATAAAAAATAAAAAAACAATGGTGAATCAATTGCAGTTATGTATTGTAGCATGTGACATGTAATTTATGAAATTGATAGTGTATCATTCATTTGCTTATGTTTTACTAAATAAAGGTTTATTTTGTAAAGCCAATTACAGCCAATTAGTACCAAGTATCAACACAACATCATGCAAATTGCATATTTTTGTGCAACAAACATTTTGCTTATGCATTAACGCCTGAATGGGCCTTCCACCATGAAATTTGGACTAAGAGATTTATCAAATAGAGGTAAATCTGTTGAAATGCTGCATAACTCATTGAAGATAATTCATTAAACTGCAATAGTGCTGATCAGAGAACTATCCCACAGAAACTATGGGCCTCATGCAGAGAGCATCGTTATTTCAAAACTCGCCATTTTTTGTTCAATTTCGCGCAGAAAACGGCAGAAAATGGCGAGTTACGAAAAACGCTCCAATTTTTTTTTCCTATGTCTAAAACTCGCCTCGCGGCTGGCGAGAACCTCCATCTCGCCATTTTTAAAACTCTCCGAATGCAGAGAGGTGCGAACGGCATGTAGCGGCTGTTCGCGCCAAGAAAATGGCGCGATTTTCGCATTTTTGCCGCGCCAGGAAACGATGGCAAGATGGCGCTCGCCGCCTATAGTAAAGGGGAAAAAAAAGGCGCGAATTTGTTTTTACACGTTTCTGAAGCGCGCATCTTTCCCATTTAAACTCGCCACACGCATCCATGTTAAACATAGCAGAATTCGCACTTTTCTGCATATGGAGAATAAAACTCTCCAAAAAAGCTACTTTTTATGAAATTCGCCAATTTTAAAATTCTATGCTCTCTGCATGAGGCCCTCTGATTGACTTAAATAGGAGTTTCCATGCCCTAGCACAACGATCAGCACTATTGCAGTTTAATGAACAACCCCCAGTGATGGCCAACTTAAGACACAATGATCATGTAACTTGTTCAGGGTCACATGGGGCAGATTTGGATCTCCAACCACAGAGGTCCTTGAAATAAGAACAAGGCCGCTCAGTTTCTTCATAGCAGTACCAGACCACAATAATGGGATGTTGTGTGGATTACTGTATTCTTCCTTTAATGTTTGAGATTGTCACTTACATTAGTCATGTGAACAGCATACTTTAAATAAGTTTATTTTCAATAAACACAGAAAATTCATATTAATCGTTTAATTTTTTTTTGCTGATTTATGTCAAAGTGATAGGTAGCATTGTAAAGATAAAATAATGGCAGTGCTAGGGTGTCTTCTTGCAGCAGATTGCAAACAATATAACCATATTGCCTTCCACTTGATTTTCCTGCAATACTGCTGGATACTCTGACCAATCACAAAAGGATTGAACTTTTATGAACCTGACCTACTTTATGCACAGTTTCCTGACACAAGCATAAGGACGAGTCATGTATCATGGCAATGATAACATATACTTTGAGCCAACTATATCCTCCTGTACAGCAAGACCGTGAGGTATGTATTATGTACAACAGTATGCTGCTCAGTTGGAGGTGGATAAAAATAGCAGGTTTCCCTGGGCACAAAAAAACCCCTAACTGTGATTTCCTTTTTATGGGCCCATTCATTAAACTGTGAATCTGTAGTTGACAAAAAAAAAGTGATATGTATATGCAATAAGCAGTGATAAAGGAAAGTGGAACGTGGAATAATTGCCTGCATAGAATAGTCTATATGTGTAGAAGTGCTAGAAACCTACATATGAAGACCCCAAAGGTGACTGGTACAATTAAAACAGGGGAATATTGTGCATGCAGATAAAAATGTTATTCGTATTCCAGGGGCTGAAATAGTTACCTTTAACCCACAATGAACTTGTATTTCATTTTGTTTAACCAACATTTACAGATTAAACTATGAAAAATTATGGTAACATAATTACTCTAATCTTGACTTTTTCGTTTGATTTTTTTTAAAGCATAAGTCGTGTAGTTTTAACATATTACTACCATTATTTAAATATATATATTCCTTATCTACCCTAAATTGTTAAAGTTCAGCAGAGAGAGGGGTGTCTTAGAAATATGATAAATAAAACATCAACTGCACACTTTAGGGCCAGGATATGCTAATAAAATGACATAATATTCAGCATTGGGAATTCATGGCCTAAATGTAATGCAGATTACTGATATTTTCCTAACTCAAGATTTTCTCAAAGGAATATTACACATTAAAAAAATAATGGGCATTTGACCATTTATCAAAGTACATGTAGTTTATGTACAGTAGTCTTGCAAATGTGGAAGTTGTGTAATTTAGCTGGCAATGTGTTTCACATACTCATAGCAGCAGCTTTATGGGGAGCCCAGCTATAATGTAGCAATTGTAACTGCTCTACCCAATAGGGATGGGCGGACATGTCAAAAGGCAGAGTGTGTGCGGAAGGGAAGGGACAGGGTGTGTGGGAGGGAAAGGAGAGGGTGTGCGGGAGGGAAAGGAGAGGGTGTGCGAGAGGGAAGGGTGTGTGGGAGGGGTGGGAGGGAAGGGACAGGGTGTGCAGGAGGGAAGGGACAGGGTGTGCAGGAGGGAAGGGACAGGGTGTGCGGGAGGGAAGTGAGAGGGTGTGCGGGAGGGAAGGGACAGGATGTGTGGGAGGGAAAGGAGAGGGTGTGCGGAAGGGAAAGGAGAGGGTGTGCGAGAGGGAAGGGTGTGTGGGAGGGGTGAGAGGGAAGGGACAGGATGTGTGGGAGGGAAAGGAGAGGGTGTGCGGGAGGGAAAGGAGAGGGTGTGCGGGAGGGAAGGGTGTGTGGGAGGGAAGGGACAGGGTGTGCAGGAGGGAAGGGACAGGGTGTGCAGGAGGTAAGGGACAGGGTGTGCGGGAGGGAAAGGAGAGGGTGTGCGGGAGGGAAAGGGGAGGGTGTGTGGGAGGGAAAGGGGAGGTGACCAGGAGAGATAGAGAGAGAAAGAAAAAGAATTTAGTATGAGAGAGAGAGAGAGAGAGAGAGAGAGAGAGAGAGAGAGAGAGAGAGAGAGAGAGAGAGAGAGAGAGAGAGAGAAATGAATATAAATTAGAGAAAGAGAAAAAGAGAGAGAGAGAGATTTTTAATTATTATTTATTTTTATTATGAGTGGTGACAGCAAGTGAAGGAGGGGCTCTGCTCCTGCCTCACCTGTGAGACTGAGGATATGTTTTTCATCAGGTTCAGTTGGCAGTGGGGGTGGAACAGCAAGGGTGTACCAGTAGATTTTCCTGCTGATACCAGCCACGGGAGTAGCACTGTGGCTGCTGCAACCCCACATATGAAAATGCCGCAGGCCTATTTGAATCTGGTTTTGCACTGATTGGCCAGCAAATGACAAGGAACAAAAAACGTATGTGTCATGCTTAGGACAGAATGAGCAATAAAAAAACAAACAAAAATAATATATAACAAAAGTCAGTGCACCGTAAAAAAAAAGATAAAGTGCACTAATAAGGAGGGTGGGAATAAAGTAATCCAAATGGGGGGGGGATACTGAGCAGAGCACCCGGCCTGTCGGCCACTGGGAGGCACTGGGTCCCAGAGACCTCGGCGTACATGTACTGTGCCCAGATACAGGAGTGCACCAGTTCAAACATTTGCAAGATGTTCATTGGGACTTCCCCTTCCAAACACTGCTTCCTAGTTTTATTAATAGCCAGCTTGGCTAAGAGCATGCCGCAGGAACCTGCTGCTCCTTCTGCTTAGAAACAGGTTGTTTTGGCAGGTAGCTCTATTTTAGAAGAAGCAGGTAGGTTAGAGGATTTGCAGGATATTGCCTATTTGTTGGAGAGTGAGTTTTTGTAAGGGCCACCTTTTTCAGCAGCTATTGTGTCATTGACCTTAGGTGATTCTATCTGCATTCTGACAGAAAATGATGATGCTTCCTGTGCCCAGGCTCAGCAGTTGTTTGAAACGGTGTGTGAGCAGGAGATGCAGCATAACGTGCTGCATGCAGAAGATGGTCAGGTTGGTTTAGGTTTGCCCATGTAGGGCCCAGTTCTACCCTGTTGTGGTCCATGATGGGTTTTGTTTCTGTGTCCCCAGATCTGGTTTCAGCTGCACCATCTGAGTTTGCTACACCCAACATCTCTACTGCTGCTCTTGATTTAGGAAGCGTCATCAGATGGGGCTGTCGGAGTTCAGAAGGCTGAGCCGCAAGCAGGAGGAGTGGGTACGGTAGCAGGGAGTGCTTCAAGCAGTGAGGAGATCACAACTACTGCAAGCCTGTCTTGTACAGGGAGTACATCAGTCAATGTTGGAAATGGTGAGAGTGACATTGGTGGTGGTGATGGTGGCTCTTCTGGTGACCGTAGCAAGAAGCTCACTGGAGAAGGTGAGGCAGACGAATGCAGTCATGCCTCTCGATGACAAATAGGCACTATTCTCAAGGCTCCCCTAGCTCACAGGCATCAGAGGGGCACAGTCGGCTGCCCAGAGGAGCCATGTCCATGTTGTGGGTTACTTTAAATTGCCCCACCATGACTCGGTGAATGACTCTGCTGTGATACACTATGTGCTTTGCGGTTCAGCGGTACATAGGGGCTGAAGTGGAGGCTGTCTGGGGATGAGTTGTCTGCAGCAAAACTTGTGGAACAACCACTTTGATGTATGGAAGAGGCATCATCAGCAAACCTGTGTGTCCTTACGTGTCTCCATACGTGATGATCCTGCTCTGCATCATCATGAATGAGCCACCACAACAACTCACCAAAAGAGTCGGTCACCTACCCTTCTCCTCGATGGCACACCGAGCACAGGATGGCTACACAGTCCACTTCTGCTGTAAGAAGTTACTCTGTTGCTTCTCCACCCATCTTCCCGCCTGTGGAACCTCTTCCTTCTCCCCCACATTCATCACCATATCCCAGATACAATAGAGCCAGAGTGAGAGGGAGTCAAAGTAGGCTTCAGAGTGGGACAGGGTCCTGTGCCATAAAAGAAGCTTTGTATCCCTTTGCTTGGCATGGTGCAAGGTTGCAATGTATGTACTGTGGGCACATTGTTAGTAGGGGTGAGGCACTTGAGAGGATGCAGACACAGGCTATCTGCGAGCATATGAGGTTGACCCACCCTGAGGAATTTTGCTTTTTGGAATAGAGATGGTCACCCTCAATGCAACTCGATGGTCCTGTACCTGTAGTTGTGCTTCCTGAAGTACATGGCAATGGAGATCCTTCGTCCTCTAATCCTCAATTTGAAAGCATTTGGCACAGTCCCACATCAACTCCTTAGGTCTATTTTTTCGTACCCTTACTCTAAGACCTCATCCTTTACTGTCGGGGTTTTGTCACTGTACAGAACATGGAATTATTTGACAATCATCATGACACCCTACCTACGACACTGGTTGAATCTTGGCCATTTTTAAAGTTTGAGGTTGTATTGTGGTGCACCATCATCGAATTTTCATGATGGTGTCAGATGTTACACAATCCCTTACTATTTTTCTCATCTTCAACAAACAAATCCTCATTCTATTTATTTCTGCTGCTTCCTACATGGCCTCTTCCTCTGATATGGCTTCAACGCATGCTGTTTTTTTCTGTTCTGCAGGACTGCTGTTACTGAAAAGATATGTTGTCCAGACTGTGGGGAGCGCAGATATGTGAATAAAAAGTGAAAAACACAAAAAAGTACAATATGCCTATTAAAGATTCAGTTTATTTCAGCTGAGTAACCTATAGACTGCGTACTCACAATTTGTCTGTTCTTTTAAGCATTTTCATATTCCCATAGTGATAATACAGCCAGTACTTCTCCGTGTATGAAAACCTTTCAAATTTTAAAAACAAGACCAATCCCAATAGTTTAGACTGATATACATTTATCAGGGTGATAAGTAAAGTATGTATGCACTCACATGGTGTCAAACAATGTTAGACACATCAAATTGTTATAGAGACCGAAATAGGTGCCGTCTGTATTGTATTGTATTGTATTGTATGTCTTTATTTATATAGCGCCATTAATGTACATAGCGCTTCACAGTAGTAATACATGTGGTAATCGAATAAATAACAGATAATATAAATAACAGATCATGGGAATAAGTGCTTTAGACAAACATAACATTAAGGAAGAGGAGTCCCTGCCCCGAGGAGCTTACAATCTAATTGGTAGGTAGGGAGAACGTACAGAGACAGTAGGAGGTTGTTCTGGTAAGTGCATCTGCAGGGGGCCAAGTTTATGTATCATGTGTTCAGAATGTTCACAGTGCTATTCGTATGCTTCTTTAAGCAAGTGTGTTTTAAGGTGGGTCCTAAAGGTGGATAAAGAGGGTGCTAGTCGGGTACTGAGGGGAAGGGCATTCCAGAGGTGTGGGGCAGTGAGTGAAAAAGGTTTAAGGCGGGAGAGGGCATTAGATAAAAACCGGGTAGAAAGAAGACATCCTTGAGCAGAACGCAAGAGTCGGGGTGGTGCATAGCGAGAAATTAGGGCTGAGATGTAAGGAGGGGCAGAAGAGTGTAAAGCTTTAAAAGTGAGGAGAAGAATGGAGCGTGAGATGCGGGATTTGATCGGTAGCCAGGAGAGGGATTTCAGGAGGGGAGATGCTGAGACAGATCTAGGAAAGAGTAGAGTGATTCTGGCAGCAGCATTTAGGATAGATTGTAGGGGAGACAGGTGAGAGGCAGAAAGGCCGGACAGCAGGAGGTTACAGTAATCAAGACGGGAGAGAATGAGGGCCTGAGTCAGGGTTTTAGCAGTCGAGCAACAGAGGAAAGGGCGTATCTTTGTTATATTGCGGAGGAAAAAGCGACAAGTTTTAGAAATGTTTTGAATGTGAGGGGCGAATGTGAGAGAGGAGTCGAGTGTAACCCCTAGGCAGCATGCTTGGGCTACTGGGTGGATGATCGTAGTTCCAACAGTAATGTGGAAGGAGGTAGTAGGGCCAGGTTTGGGAGGAAGTATGAGGAGCTCTGTTTTAGCCATGTTGAGTTTAAGGCGACGGAGGGCCATCCAGGATGATATAGCAGAGAGACATTCAGAAACATTGGTCTGTATAGCAGGTGTAAGGTCAGGTGTTGAAAATTATATTTGTGTGTCGTCAGCATAGAGGTGATATATAAACCCAAAAGATGTTATTAGGTCACCTAGAGAGAGTGTGTACAGAGAAAAGAGAAGAGGTCCCAGGACAAAGCCCTGGGGTACCCCCACAGAGAGATCAATAGAGGAGGAGGAGGTGTTAGCAGAAGAGACACTGAAAGTACGATGGAAGAGGTAGGATGAGATCCAGGATAGAGCTTTGTTCCGAATACCAAGAGTATGGAGAATGTGAAGGAGAAGAGGGTGGTCCATGGTGTCAAATGCTGCAGAGAGGTCGAGTAATATGAGCAGAGTGTAATGACCTCTGTCTTTGGCAGCATGGAGGTCATCAGTTATTTTAGTGAGGGCTGTTTCCGTGGAGTGAGCAGTGCGGAAGCCAGATTGTAGAGGGTCTAGGAGAGAGAGGTGTTGAGAAAATGGAGCAAGCGAGAGAATACAAGACGTTCAAGGAGTTTAGAGGCAAAAGGCAGGAGGGAGACAGTTCGATAGTTAGAAAGACAGGTAGGGTCAAGCTTGCTGTTTTTGAGTAATGGTATGACTGTTGCACGTTTGAAGGAGGATGGAAAGGTTCCAGAGCAGAGGGAGGAGTTAAAAATGTGTGTGAGCGTAGGGATTATAGTAGGAGCAAGAGGTTTTAGGAGATGGGAGGGAATGGGATCAAGAGGGCAAGTGGTAGAGGGAGAAGTGACGATCAACAGCGACACATCCTCCTCTGAGACAGTGGAAAAAGAGTCAAGGAAGGCAGGAGGAGAGTTAGGAAGAGGTGTAGGATGGGAAGAAGAAACAGAGGGGATGTTCTGACGTATGGATTCCACCTTTTCCTTAAAATAGTCCGCAAAGTCCTGAGCGGAGATGGAGGAAGGAGAGGCAGCTGAGGGTGGTTTGAGTAGAGAGTCAAAGACAGAGAACAGTCGGCGTGGGTTAGACTTGTGCATGTTGATTAGTGCAGAAAAGTAGGCTTGTTTAGCTTGCGAGAGGGCAGAGTTGAAACAGGATAGCATAAATTTGTAGTGAAGGAAGTCTGCGAGAGTGTGAGACTTCCTCCAGAGGCGTTCAGAGGAACGAGTGGAGGAACGCAGCATGCGTGTGTTGGAATTTAGCCAGGGTCTAGGGTTAGAAGGGCGAGTGCGGCAGAGAGAAAGTGGGGCATGTAGATCAAGAGAGGAGGACAAGACAGAGTTTTAGTTCCTGACCAGGTTGTCGGGGTCTGTAGCAGAGCTGAGAGAGGAGAGGGAGGAGCGTAAAGTGGACTCAAAGTCAGGTAAGTGAATAGAGCGCAGGTTTCTGCAGAACCGGGGTGTAGATGGAGGTGGAGAAGGGGAGAAGCGAGATAGAGAAAATGAGATGAGATGATGGTCAGAGAGAGGAAAAGGGGAAACGGAGAAATCGGAGAGAAATAAGTTCTTAGTGAAAACCAGGTCTAAGTAGTGGCCATCCTTGTGGGTGCTGGCTGCAGTCCACTATTGAAGGCCAAAAGAAGAGGTTAGAGAAAGAAAGCGGGAAGCCCAAGGGAGAGAGGGGTCATCAAAGTGGCAATTGAAGTCCCCAAGGAGAAGAACAGGGGAGTCTGAGGAGAGGAAGAAAGAGAGCCAGGATTCAAAGTGAGAGAGAAAGGCAGAAGGGGGATGAGTAGAGGTAGGTGGGCGATAGATGACCGCCACATGAACAGGGAGAGGAGAGAAAATCTGGACAGTATGAGCCTCAAAGGAGGGAAAAGCAAGAGAGGGAGGAATAGGAAGGTTTCGGTAATGACAGAGAGAGGAGAGCAGGAGCCCCACGCCTCCACCCCGCCATCAGTGCGCGGAGTGTGGGAGAAGGAAAGTCCACCGTAGGAGAGGGCAGCTTCCAGAGCAGAGTCAGACTGAGTGAGCCAGGTCTCAGTTATAGCAAAGAGAAGCAGGGAGTGAGAGAGAAAGAAGTCATGCACAGAGAGGAACTTGTTAGAGAGGGAGCGAGCATTCCAAAGGGCACAGGAGAAAGGGATAGAGGAGGGAGGGTGGCAGGGGATGGGTATGAGGTTGGAGGGGTTTACACCAGAAGGAGTAGAGGTTGCAGTTGGCAGGCAAGGACGAGCGCATGTAGGAATAAGACAGGGACCAGGATTGGGAGAGATATCCCCTGAAGCAAGGAGGAGAAGCATGGATAGAAAGAGGATGTGTGAGGATGATTTGTAAGGGTGTTTTTTAGTGCAGGGGATATAGCTGTGTGGTGTCAGAGGACGCAGGTAAGAAAGGAGTTCATGTGAACAGAGAAGTGGTGAAGGAAGGAGAGATGGAGATATATGAATAGAGTTAGAGACATACTGAGGCTGGTAAAAAGAAGTGCATAATTTGAGAAGAAGTGAAGTGGTAAAGGCAGCATCACAGCAGTAATGATGCAGTCTGGTATAGATGATATCCTCCTTTCCAGCGTAGTTCAAATGCAGGAATCAGGGCCAATAGGTGTTGTCACTTCTTCACAACTTCCTTTTAAACTTCAGTTGTTCAGTAGTCATGCCACTTATAATGGGCCACTTGGATATGGGCTGCAGGCAGACTAGCTGTTCTGACTGGGTTTATATAGGCCTAAAAAGTCACCTGACAGTGTGGTTCTGTCTGCTTAATTAGCACATCTGAGGCACATTCAAACAAATGGTTTTCTACACAGGGTGTTCCCTGCCTAGGTGGCAACACTTAATTTGATTAGGGGTAGACAGAAAACAGCATTCAAATATGGTTTTTACCTAGCATTGGATCACTTGCATATACTATATAATACACACAGCAAAGGCTTCAATGATGATTTAGAGATGGTTTTTACCTAGCATTGGATCACTTGCATATACTATATAATACACACAACGCGTTTCAGTGGACCACCCAGTTTCATCAGGACCACTCCTGATGAAACTGGGTGGTCCAGTGAAACACGTTGAGTGCCTAAAGAAATTGCTAATCGCAGCTGTGGAATATTGAAGGTCACAGTGCTGTTACGTCCCAGAATCGACATCCGGGTATTTGAGCCACGAGGTGTGGAGGACAGCACAGCATGTTGCAGAGAGGAGAGACGTGAGAACACCTGTGGATGTGTTCACCGGAGGTGAACGCTGCGAGTAAGATACCACAGACGGCGCCTATTCCGGTCTCTACAACAATTTGATGTGCCTATCCTTGTTTGACACCATATGAGTGCACACATACTTTACTTATCACCCTGATAAATGTATTTCAGTCTACGCTATTGGGATTTGTCTTGTTTTTACATTTTAAAAGATTTTCATATACAGAGAAGTACTGGCTGTATTATCACCATGGGAATATGAAAATGCTTAAAAGAACAGATACATTGTGAGTACGCAGTCTATAGGTTACACAGCTGAAATAATATGAACCTTTAATAGACATATTGCACTATTTTGTGTTTTTCACTTTTTATTCACATATCTGCGCTCCCCACCGTCTGGACAATATACCTTTTGAGGATTGGAGAAGCAATTCTATGGAGGTTTGAAGCTGCATTTTAGATAGTATTGTATATGTTTTTTCCACACTATTTTGCACATTGTTGCACTCTTTAATTGAATCATTATTTAAATAATTCACTATTAGTTGTATGCGCCGATTTAATACAGGCATACCCCGCAATAACGTACGCAATGGGACCGGAGCATGTATGTAAAGCGAAAATGTACTTAAAGTGAAGCACTACCTTTTCCCCACTTATTGATGCATGTACTGTACTGCAATCATCATATACGTGCATAACTGATGTAAATAACGCATGTGTAACAGGCTCTATACTCTCCCCGCTTGCGCACAGCTTCGGTACAGGTAGGGAGCCGGTATTGCTGTTCAGGACGTGCTGACAGGCGCATGCGTGAGCTGCCGTTTGCCTATTGAGCGAGATGTACTTACTCGCGAGTATACTTAAAGTGAGTGTCCTTAAACCGGGGTATGCCTGTAACACCTTTCACTTCACTTATACTGCTGTTACTGAGCCTACTCTCTTCAGTTCTATCTTTTTTTTCAGTTAAATACTTTTTTACCAAATATATATATTCCATAAAAAAAAAGAAAAGAAAAACAAATACCAAAAGAACATATACAATACTAAAACAAAAGAAAAAGTTTATTGAAAAGTTAAAAAAACAAAATTTTCACAATTATAGGTAATGATATTTACAAAAATGTGTTACATTTAAATTGTTATGGTAGATTAATAATGTTTTTCAAGTTAAAGGCTGTTACATAGTGCATGTGTTTGAAGAAAGATATGTCCATCAAGTTCAACCTGTCTGTTATGTTTTTTTTAATGTACAGTGTATGTAAATTAATAATATGCAATATGCCAAACTGTATGTAATTTCATTCAATCATAAGACAAATTTAATAATTACGACTCGTCGTTACTTATTACATTTTAATCATGTTTTTTTCAGTTGACTGTGTTAATGGCCTTTTTATCAAATTAATATGCAATATGCCAAATTGCTTGGGTTTTCATTCCATCAATCAAAGAAATGTAACCCCCTTTGGGATTACTATGGCTTTAGAGGGTTAACTGTGTGGGCCCACACAGATTAACGCCTTTTTTCCCATGGTGCTCAGTGACTAGGTAGAATCATAGCCCCGCCGAATTCTGCCTAGTGATAGTGATGTCATAGCAGGATATATATATATATATATATATATACTGTATATATATGTCTGTGTGTAATATGTCAACCGCTTAGCTATTTGTTTCAATTTGACATTATCTGTTGATTATTTGTCTATTATCTGTTTGTTTGTTATGTGTATTTTTTCTACTTTTGACATTATCAAAGATACATTTTTCTTGTATTCCATTCATTGGTGATACATTTTAATGATACCCTGTTTCAAAAGGAGATTGGTGGGGTAAATTAGAAGGTGTTACAAGCAGGAAAATCAAAGAACCCTAGAAAGTAATGCAAATGATTTCTTTATATTGACATGTCCAGTCTGCCACCTGGCAGTGCATCTCACAGAAAGCTTATTTACACAGCATTGCCTATCAGTGTGATGACCTGATTTCTGCTGTGATTACCCTTAAGAGATCAAAGTAGGATTAATGTAATTGCACACTGTTTACATTGCACATTTTAGAGCTTGTGAGACTTCTGTCTTGCAAAGTATATATGCTATCAACTGATGGTGAACAGCAGGAAAATTGAAACCCTGAATTGCAATTAAGTAAGATCAGATGCTTCATGTAGGATGCAGGTTGAAAACATTTTGTCAAAGGGGGATAATTATCAAGGCTCATTCTAAGAGCTACTAGAAATGATCTTTTTGGAACATTTTAATATTAGCCAAGTGACTGTATTACTTGACTGAACAAAAAAAGTATCTCTTAAAAAAACAGCAAAAAAGAGAAACACACATTAAGGGGCATCCACAGCTCTAGAACTGGAACAAAACTCCAGATTTATGCACACACCTCAAAAAAACAAATATGTTATATATATATATATATATATATATATATATATATATATATATATATATATATATATATATATATAAAAACACAACATTACCATTCTCTCGTCCGGTAAAGAAAGACTGCACTCGGTTCAGTAATCATGAAAAACTGTATTGGGCATCTGAATAAAAAAGATAAGTCACCCAATCCGACGTTTCGGTCCTGGAATAGGACCTTTCTCAAGGGGGTGTTTGTTTATATATATATATATATATATATATATATATATATATATATATATATATATAAAATCATTCTTTAATAACTCCGGTTGCATCTTTTGTACCATTATTGCCCCACTTCTGCAGCCCCCAAAAATATAGATTTTAGGTTACCAAATATATAGCTTGCAGAATGCACACTTTGTTTTATTAAAAACATAGTTTAAAATATACATGCAATAATAGATTGTCAAGGAACTTTGCATCCATTTTATCTACAGAAACCTGCTGAGCATATTATTATGGGAGTATTTATGTGGAGTACAGTAGTAGCAGAAGTTATGTGAGCAGTGGCGGATTTCCCGGGCCTAAGGTGGCAACATTTTGGGACAGCATGCGTGATTGGTACTTGTTGCCAGCGCATGTGCGATTGGTTCTTGCTGCACGTGCATGTGTGATTGGTGCTTGCCAGCTGCTTGTGCGCATGCGCGATCGGTACTTGCCAGCTGCTCGTGCGCATGCATGATCGGTACTTGCCAGCTGCTCGTGCGCATGCATGATCGGTACTTGCCAGCTGCTCGTGCGCATGCATGATCGGTACTTGCCAGCTGCTTGTGCGCATGCATGATTGCTACTTGCCAGCTGCTCGTGCGCATGCGTGATTGGTGCTTGCCAGCTGCTTCTGCGCATGCACGATCGGTACTTGCCAGCTGCTTCTGCGCATGCACGATCGGCACTTGCCAGCTGCTCATGCGCATGTGTGATCGGTGCTTGCATGTGCATGAGCGGACGGAAAGCGCCGATCATGCATGTGTTGCCGGCAAGCACTGATCACGCATGTATGGCTGGCTACATGATGTCACACAGTGTCACGTTGCCATGGCAATGGGGCAGCGCTGGAGGAGGCGCTCGGTACCAGGTTAGTGCCCCTGAGGTGCATTTTTTTAAATCCGACTCTAAATGTAAGGAGTTAAGAGAAGCTTACATCTTAAATGGCAGTGATACCCAACTCCAGTTCTCAAGTACCCTCAACAGGACAGGTCTTAATGATATCCCTGCTTCAGCCCAGGTAGCTGAGTCAGAATGACTGAGCCAATGATTGAACCACCTGTGCTGAAGCAGAGATATCTTTAAAACCTGACCTGTTGGGGTTACTTGAGGACTGGAGTTTGGAATCACTGTATATAGTAATGCATTTATCAATTTCTGCCTTTTTACAAGCACTTTTCATTTCTTTCATTAAAAGGATAATTGTGCCAAGCACATTGAAATTGAAATATAAATGCAGTATGTATTACATTTTACATAGATGGTAAAGGACATAATAATAAATAGATGAGATATGCGCATTACTACCATTTAAACAACAACAAATCTATTGATGTTTCAATAATTCATGTCCACTATCACTTTTATAAACGGACTATATTTAAACAACACCAGTTACAGGAGAAGTTGCTTCGGTTGTATAGTTTGGTGCATATCCTACATTCTGCATCAAATTCCTTTATTTAGGGGTCAAATTATATCTGTGAACCGAATAGGGCTATAGGGATTTCATCTGAAAATGGCTTCAACGGCCACGTGGGCAGATAGTGAATTTACCCCTTAACCCTCCCAGCACTGAATGGGTTAAAACACATGCTTAATACATAGGTCTTAACATATGCTCATTTGTTTCTTCGATTCGATGTGATTCGATGTGATATTTTTTTGCTTTTAGTTGTGTACTTTATTACATGGTCGTGACTTACACCAATTAGCTGAAATAAGTTGCTGTATGTATAACATAACCATAACCTTTTGCAGAAGTTAAGCTTGCTCTTCTACCCAATGAAATTGTTAGAATGTCAGAATACTATTATGCTTACTGATCCACTTCAGATGTGATACGGGTACATTTTAATTCACTTTGGGGCAATTCCACAAAGCTCCGTTAAATCAGGGCAAATAACGTGGACAACGAAGGTCTAGAACAGGATTAACCTGGTAAGTCAAAACAGATCACATATATGATACAGTGTATATCAAGTATATCAATATGTAACATTATACATACACTTGGAGATCAGGCCTCAGGTTACTGTATTATTTCCACTGCAGTCATAAATACATGTGGTGGGTAGTTCCCACAATAACTAATATATGACATGCTTGACCTCATAATCTGCTTTTATCCTATAGGTCATGCATTGCACATTGCAATCATGTTCCAATATTTATAGAGTCATTATTACTCTATTTTATTCACATATTACTGTAATCAAACCACTATGACACCACATTAATAAACAATATGTTAAATAATTCATAAAACAGCATATTCTTCATCTTTTTAAGGGTATCTTAACATGTAAAGAAGTGGATGTAAATACACACAACAATACTGAGGAGTGGCTCAGTGAGTAACGACACTGACTGGCACTGAGTTTGGAGCAGGGTAACTTGGTTCAATTCCTGGCTCCTTGTGACCTTGGGAAGGTCACCTTATCTCCCTTTGCCTCATGCACCAAAAAACATAGATTGTAAGCTCCATAGGGCAGGGACTGTGTCTGCAAAAATGTTTCTGAAATGCGCTACATTGCTATACAAGAACAAACAATTATAATTATTACTATTATTATTAATACAAATGTGGTTATATGTACTTAAATACTATAGTACTCTATTAATTCATATTATGTACCTTTTCTGACCATTATTGATGAGGACATTCTATTGTATCAACTGCAGCTTCTTAGGATGCATTGGTAAGCCTATCGCTAGATGAACCATCATTTGGCCACCATGTCCCACATTTCAAGCTGCCCTTCAGAATGGTAACCAATCTCCTGTAGAAGCAAAGCGCCAATGTTTGGCCCTACTAACTGATCTGGTTAATGGTCTAACCTGGGTAGTGCAGCAAGCTGCGAAGAGCTTGCATGTGGCTTCAATGGCAGTTACATCCAGCGAATCACTGGCAACATCAGGGGTTTGACTCTTGATGTCCACTCCACCTCCTCCTTTAGCTACTTCCCCTAGTCCTCCTCCTGACCCAGTGTCCCCAGCTCCATTGAGGCATGGAAGACCATGTCTAAGGGCCCCTAGTGAGCCTCTCCCTTCCGCTGCCAAGAAGAAAACGAGAGGTAACTCTCAATTTATTACTTCCTGGTAAAATATTTTATAAATAAATAAATAAATAATAAGAGGAAGAAGTAATTTTTCTTTGCTTTTGTGATATTTTGTCATCAAATGTCCATGTTCATCCTCAAACCATGATGAAACTGTGTGTGAATAAGTGTTAAGTTCACTATTTTTGTCTCTTAGTAATTATTTTTATTTTTTAAGTTGTAATCTTATTGTACACACATACTTTAGTAAGTGTACCATATATACCATATCATACCCAGTCTCACAAACATATCCTACATTCACTTTAATCAATAAAAAACATTCTACGATTATAACATGAATTTAAGGACCCTTTATCACATGCATCTCTGTATGTGTTTCTGACTTTGATAGCATTCATAATATATATATTTTTTTATAACACTTGGAAATATTTCAATGGCAAGGGTTAAGTGCCATTCGCAAACAGTTTATTAGGGTACCACATTAGATCTGCCTTTGTCATTACAGTAAATTCGCAGAAACAATGTTATGGAAATCATGGTCTGGCTATGAGTAACGGCTACTTTTGGTGTGACGTGTTTATCGTCACGTTATTTCCCTGCGCTAATATTAAACGGAGGTTCGTGGATGTGCCATGTTAGACTAACGGTTCATTAGCCCCTCATTTTCATGAGTATGCCCAATGTCCGTCTAAAGCTATCAATACAATATTTTAATGGTTAACTGGAGGTCATTGTAACGTTAATCTCCTTAGTGGATAGGTGTTAGGAGTATCATTATGATAATTGTGGATAGCCTAACAATAAATAGCTTAATGGAGCTGTGGGGATATGCCCCTTAATACTTTATTGTCACGCTCTTATACTTGTTCATGTTTTCACCTGCACTTTGACTTTTTTTCTCTTCCACTCACTGTCCTCTATCGCCATAACAACCAGGTTGGCAAAAACAGCTGGTTTCCCACAGGGTTTTTCATTTCACTATTTAGGCGCCTCTTGAGTGGGTGGTCCTGTCCCTTTTGTCTTGAAAAGACCCATGTAGGGGGCAGAAACGTTGTATGGTTCAGATATAAAAACCCTTGTGTTTAAATCCACTAGTGCCAGTTTGAACTTTATCATTAGAGATATATACCATAAGCTGTAAAGATAGGCATGACATGTTGGCACTTTAAATCCTATATATGTCAGGCATTTAGTTATCCTACATAGCACCATCAGGATCTTTTATTTATTTTGTAAGGTACTATGGGTAGAAGACTCCAATGCCACCGCTGACAGTGTCAGAAGGAGATTAAAGGCTACATTCTGAAAAATCAATGTGCTTTCTTTTAGAGTTTACTTTGATAAGTTCCATTACAAAGAAGTACTTCACTGTATTAGTTTCAACTCTGTATTTTACTATTGTTACATTCTCTGAGGCCATGGGAATTATTCTGTTAGCTGCGATAGCACCGATCCATCGTTATCACACAGAAAGCCCAAATAAAGTCAAAGGGGTTTTCCATGCAACAGGACAGGATCTGCACGATCGCAGCTTACAGAATAAGGTTCTATATTTTACCTGGCACTATAAAACTAAGTGAAGAGAATTGCAGTGCACCAATTGATTCAATAAACTTAAATATCACATATATAAGGTAGTGGTATATTGGAGTGAGAAACAAGTGGAAGTGTATAGTCCACCTGGATTAGTGATTCAACAGATTGTAATACAAACAGGGGAATCTAATGATGACCTTGGATAAGGCGTGGAAAAGTGATGGAATCTGCTGGTATCCATAAAAGAGGACTCGTCATCTCATAGAACTAGGAAAAAAATCGAAGGAACAAGCGCACGACTCATAGTATAGTATAAAAAGTATATATATTGTGAACAAAAATGGTGAGTATTGGACATACGAGAAATCTGTACTTTTAAGCATGTAATGTGACAAGCAGCATGGGTTACCATGGTAGGTCCATGTCCACCTCGGAGGAACAGCGTCGTCAGCTGGTATGTCCAGTAGCCACAGGAGCAGTCAGATGCCGCTTCCCTTCGCAGAACAGATTTCTTGTACGTGCAATACTCACCTTTTTCTATTCACAATATATATATATATATATATATATATATATATATATATATATATATACTTTTTATATTATATTATGAATCATGCGCTTGTTCCTTTCCCCCCCATCTATATAAAACTAAGGACTGCACCATAAGAACTCAGCATTTAAAATAAATATAATCTGGAGCCATGGCTGAGATTGCAGTTCTATTGATACACAAACACTACTTGGCGATGCTTCATATTCTGGAGAATAGACCAAGACCCTGCAAAAGGAGGGAAATCATTATTATTATTATTATTTATTCAAAAATACATTTTTCACCTGAGGAAGGCTAACCCTGAAACGTTGTGCTCTGTCTCCTTTCTGTTCAAATCACTCTACATAATCCATATTTTTTTCTTATTTTAAATTGTCTGCATTCTCTGCAATTATGTTTTTGCTGGTACTATTTCAATCTGGTAGCTCCTATAGCCAAACCAGCCAATCACATCAGAGTCAGGTCAGAAGTGGTAGGTGTATAAATTATTATTATAATTACTATTGTTTATTTGTAAAGCGACAACATCTTCCGCAGGATGGTACAATGAGCGTGCGGAGATTTGGTAATTACTTTAACAGAGATATACAAATACAAATAAGGACAAACGTGCACAAAGAGATACAAAGAGGTATACATGTAAATACAATGTGTTGACACATTGCTTTATTTTCTGCTGCACCCACATCACATGGGAGAATATTTTTCATATATTTGAAGCACATTGTTATCAAGAGTTCACACCACTTGGGACGCAAATACAAGATTAAAAAAGTGACACAAAGTTGCACAATGTGATACACCTCTATACGTCAATCTGTACGTCATATAACTTCTCCCCATCTCTTCCTATTGATACTCCCGGATTTGCAAACTAACGCACATGACACAAAAACTGGAGCAAATACCGTGATACATTGACACATACAAGATGGGGAAAAACACAATTTGCATACATTTTGCTACAAAGTTGTTTTGATACACCACCCCCAAAAACTTCCTTGATACGTTGATGTTTAGGAACACGTTCAAAATACAATTATAGGAGAAATGTTATAAACTATGTCTTTTATGTATCAAAGTCTCACAGCTGCAAAGTGGGACAATAAAACAGAACTAGACTTGTGAAAGAAAACCTATCCAGTGCTTTTAATGTTGATAAATATATTGGTCACGTTATATTGATATATACTCTACAAGATGTATAAATCTTTGGGATTTTACAAATAGCCATATATAGAGCATATATCGGCCCAAATACTATTTGTGTGTCAGAACAAGCCTGAGGGGTAGTGAGATACATAGAATTTTGTTTCCTCTTTAATTGCACCAAACAACTCTGTTTCGTCTAAATTGATGTAAGTACTGATGTCACAAATAACAAATGTATGCAGCACAGTGTTTCAGAATTCTGGTTGTGTTCTTAGCAGCAGTTTTGTAGCATGAAGGGGATCAGAACCCTTATTCTAGTGGTGATCCAGCGCTATCACTCAGAAAGCCCCGTTTAAGTCAATAATGAAAGTCAAGAGGTTTTCCGTGTGATAGCGCCTGATAGAATAAGGGCCTATTTATACCATGATATCAGCTGCAAACCTAGGGCAAAAAATAACACCACATTTAGCCAAGTAAACTTAATTGCTTTCTTAGAAAAATCTGGTCCCATCTTTTGACTGCATTTTGCAGTCAGGGAACCTGGAAAAATTGCCCTTGAATTACAGTTTATGTAAACACATAAAATAATTGCACCGGAGTAATCAAAGAAAAATGTAAAAGTTTATTTAATTCGCAATTTCAATACTCAAAGATTGTAAGGATAGAGGGTAAAAAAAAGGGGTAGGTAAGGGACAATGAACAATAAGGGAAGGGGCATAACATCTAACATATCTGAGAGACAGGTAATCATAGGCATCTGGATATTATAAGTGATTAATAAATTTTTACCTTAAGGAATATCAAGTATGACTAACAAGTTTAATGTATTGCTTAGTCAATTCAAGCAAAGACATATTTTGATTGCTGCCAGGGTGACAAAGCTTTACAGAAAATTGTATAGGTATAGTTAAGAATACTAGTGTAGCTCTCCAACACAATGCCATTGATCTTTTGAAGTATTATGTTGAAAGAAGGGGGCTCTGACTGTATTTAGCATCTGGCAATGGGACATCTGGGTGTAGTTAGTGTATGAAGAATTAACATATCTGTATATTGTGAAATTCCCAAAAGGGGCTATTTTTAAGAGAACCCATAAAAGTTCAACCCCAACAACCTTATGTATGACGGCAAACATGTCCGTCCAAAAGTTGTATCTGCATCAAGAGAAAGCACCATAAGTGGAGTATTCTTAGCACATGCTAAATGAAAGAGGTCTATGTTTCTCTTGGTGGTATCTGCAGCTTGCCGCTTGGTCTGGGTGAGTCATGAAGGGTAAAGCAGGGATTAAACGGTTGGTTAGGATTTTTGCGAATATTTTAGTGGCGGAGTTCAACAAAGAGATGGGTCTGTAGTTGGAGCATTGAAAGTTATCTTTTGGAATAATGACTATACTAGCTTGTTAAACGTCTGTAGGAAATGTAGACTCTTTAATGTAGACATTAAATATATTGACCAAAGGAGGAGAAAAAATGTTTTGTAATATTTATTTGAAAATCTGCCTGGGCCTAGAAATGTAGATGGTTTGAGATCCTTCTTAGCCACAACACACTCTTCCAAAGAAATAGGCCTTTCTAACTGGTTAACTGGTTTAGGATCTAATTGTGGCAAATAGGTTAACTTTAACTATTGGTCAATAATTGCCATATTATCAGCTAATTTATTCAAGGATTAAGGATATCGCTCAATTTAGCCCAATTGTTATATTTTAAAGAAGTTATTCCATTGTCTGAAAGTTTATGTTTATGCTTATTAGCTAAGAAGTGACCCACTTTGTGGCATTTAGTGTATACACAAAATGTTTTAGTCCAAAGTAAAGCCTTTTCTACCATAACAGAAAGTAGTAAGATTAGTTTTGTCTTAGAGATCAGTGTATCTCGAAAGCTCGCACAATTAAAAGTATTTCGTTAGCCACAGATTCGTTTTTGATTATTAAGCTCGGCTAACACGATTCAGATACCTCTACATCTATCTATATCTCTATATATATATATATATACAGAGAGAGAGAGAGAGAGAGAGAGAGAGAGAGAGAGAGAGAGAGAGAGAGAGAGAGAGAGAGAGAGAGAGAGAGAGAGAGAGAGAGAGAGAGAGAGAGAGAGAGAGAGAGAGAGAGAGAGAGCTTGTTCAATGTTTGTAATTGTTCAAGGTTATCTTATATCATTTTCATTTACTTTCCCTTTCTTTTCTTTTTTTTTTAAACTGCTAAACTAATAATAATGTCCTCTCACTACAGACTTATGAGCGCCCCAGAAAATTGCTTCACTAATATATTGGTTTATTAAAGATGACTTAGGGCCCGATCCAGCTCTATCTCACAGAAAGCCCCATTGACTTCACTGTGGCTTTCAATGCTGTGGCGCTAGATCAGCACTATCCCACCTTATTTAATATAAGCCATAGTCCTTTTGATATTGAGCTAGACGTGAGTCTCTCTCCTGGCTATGTAGCTACGCCAGGAATCCAGTAAAGATAGATTCAAACTGAGTTTTTCCAAAGCTTTTAAAGAGTTTTTGACATTATTATGTGGTTGGAGGTGTTAAGCTTCAGATCTGTCCGAAGGACTTGGTTTAAGTCTCCACGGAGAACAAGAACAACAAATCCCTCCTTTACTGACAGCAAACGTTCAAAAAGCATTTGTACAAATTCAAACTGGTTCACATTTACAGCATAAACATTCACAATAGTGTAAATAATACCTCCTATGGCGCAGAATAAGATTATATACCTTCCCTCTTTATTAGTAAATACACTACGAATTTTGAATGGCATGATTGAATGCATTTGCTACCTTTCTCTTTAACCAGGACAGAAGAAAGGATTTTGAAAATCATTTTGGGGGGTAATTATCTATATACATGTGAGTCTCCTAAAACTAGACATGTTCACTTCATCCTGTGTTTTGGTTTTAGTTTTGCCTCTAAAACAAATGACGGGTTCTGGTTTTGATTATACTATAGGGGAAAAAGTAAATTTGATTTTAACAAAATATAGCATCATGTAATTGGAGTCAGTTTTTTTTACTTCTTATTTAAGTATTCATGTAATTTACTATCTATTTAGCAAATATAATGAAAATAAAAATAATGGGGTGATTATTATTAAAATAATAAGAAAACGAGTAAATGGATAAAAATAAAATGCTGTGAGTGATTATTGGTACCAATCAGCAACAAGGGACCTAGTCCTGTTTTTATAAATTACGGTTCATCTGTTTCATCTTGATCATCTTGGTTGTCAGCATTGTCGTAACCCATTATATTTGGAGTGGCCAACTCCAGTCCTCAAGGGCCACAAACATGTCAGGTTTTAAGGATATCCCTGCTTCAGCTGGACTCTGGGGGCTCAATCTGTGGCTCAGTCAGAATGTGCTAAAGCAAGGATATCCTAATACTTGGCCTGTTGGTGGCCCTTGAGGACTGGAGTTTGCCTCGTCCCCCCACCCCCCCCCCCCCCCCCCCCCTCTGCATAATATGCTTATCCCCACTGGAATCAGCCGCAAAATATTCCTTTTCAATTTGATGGCATTCATCAAAAATGCTGTAGTTTATTGTAATCATTTTTTTACAGGCGTCTGTGCCCAGTGGGAGGAAAGAAGGCAAGTTTGGCTTAAACTGAAGGTGAAGCATAGTTGCCAAAATGTACCAAATGCTCACATTTCAATATGGTGGAAGCCCAGAAAAGAGGTTATGAACAAGGCCAAGGTATCTAGAACTTGAACCATCTTTTTTTAAATTGTCCTTAAGCTTCTCCAGCTGCTTTTCCAGACCTAGTGAATTGATCAGATTCAGTCTGGCACTGTATGAAGTAACTTCCTGTGTTGTTACATAGTAGATGAGGGTGAAAAAAGACATATGTCCATTGAGCTCAGCTTATGTTAAATATAGAAGACAGATACTAATCCTTTATTTGTATTTACAGTATTTTGATCCAGAGGAAGCAAACAAAAAAAAAACAGTGTAACATCATTCAATGCTGTCTCATAAGGAAAAATCTAAATTCCTTCCTAACTCCAAATAATGGCAATCAGATTATTCCCTGGATCAACATCTTTCCCATGTTTCCCATGTATAACTATCCTTGCTACACACAGATCCAATGGATATTGATCCAATGTTGATCTTTCTCCCTCCTTATAGAGGTAAATGGGAATTGTAATCCTAATAGAGATACTGTATATTAGTATTTTATCTGCTAGTGTTAGGACCTGTGAACTGGGTCTGCATTGTTGTGGCTCACAGGCGTACAATGATTTGGCCAAAGGGTTAAACTAAATGACCCTTTTTCAAGAGAATATATAAGTATTTTACTGTGTATTTTTAGCAAGATAGTGAAAGGAAGAGGCACACAAATTGTAGTGGAATCAAATGATTTCAAATGTATTAATGCATCAGAGCTAACAATGGTAACGTTTCAGGACAAGCAGTCCCTTCCTCAGAACAAACACCTGTGTATTTTTGTGTATTTTTGTCATATTGGTTGTAGCATTGGGCTTCTCTGTCACTTGTTGTATAACTTTCCTTGCTAAAAAGATGTCCAACTTTTTTTTTAAATATCTATGATATCTGCCATCACAGTCTCATGGGTCATGAATTCCATATTTGAAATGCCCTTACTGTAAAGATGTTTTTTTCTTTCCAGGTGAGGGGAGCGCAGGAAGTTCTCAGCATATGTGAAAAATGAATAAAAGACTAAAATAGTGCAACCGATATGTGGTAATTTTCTGAAGGTATAAGGCTGCGCCCACGTTGCCGCTGAGCGTGCTTGGTGCACTCACTGCAATTTAAATCAATTGGTACGGCCATGCTCATTCGGCACGCGCACGCTCGTGAGAGTGCACGGACGCTCTCCCAAGTTTGGGAGACAAACCAAATTGACTTTGAAGCGTGCTCAGCAGCAGTCAATGCACACAGAACACAGCCACACACATACACACACAGCCACACACATACACACACAGCCACACACAAACACACAGCCACACATACACACAAACACACACATTGCACACAGAAATAGCCCCGATTCATGCCCCCCCACTCGTGCTTGCAAAATTATGCATGACAACCTGCGCTCATGCTTGAAGAGTTGGTGACGTCATCACTCTCAAGCATGAGCACTCTCAGCGGCAGTGTGGACGCTAAGGCGACGTCCACGGTGTGGGGGACCACGCAGAGGCATCCACATGGGGCGCGATCAGATTGCCTTAAGGCATTGATCACGCCCATAGACCGCGCGGGCGCACGCAAGTGGAGGCAGGAGGGGGCGCGTGAGCGGTTCTCCCAATGAAGATGGACCAGCTCTGTGATGCTCCTAGGCACGCCCCTAGGAACGCCCCCCCATGGCCTGTCTACCATGGACAGGGAAAGCACCCACTTCACGTGGGTGACTTCACAGCCTCCGCACGCCTCCACGTGGCAAAAGCACCATGGCCTGGGCTTAAGTGATATCTATGCACTCACAGATTTTTTCATGAATTTAAAGCATGTTAGAGACTCAATCTCTCTCTAACTGGAGCCACACTTGTGAGGAAGATCAATATAGGTCTTCACCGGGGTTATGTGGTGTGGGTAAATCTCATGTATGCTCGAGAATGGGGAAAAGAAAAACTCACATAGTGTGGTATGTTCAAAAGTATATTGTATAACAATAAAGGTATTTGCATTAAGTCACATTTGCACATGAGAAAAAAGGTGTTGTACGAGTGATGGGACTCCTGTCCGTATTGTCTTAGTCTCGGTGACAAATCGGCTACTGGCGGAAGTGGTAGGAAAGCACTGGTACGGGTTGCCAGGAAACTCCATTTACATAGCCAGTAGCCGATTCGACCCCAGTGAACACGTATATTGATGTTCCTCGCAAGTGTGGCTCCAGTTAGAGAGAGATTTAGGGCCTCATGCAGTAAGCCCCGATAAGGCGTTTTCGGCATTTTATAGCCATTTTTTTCCTTCCAGATTCAGTAAGCGCCGATAAGTGGGAATTATCGGCAACTTTTCCTCCAAAAAAAAAAGTTATCGGGAGCCGGCTGCCGATAAGCCACTTATCGGCACTTTTTGAACCCGGCTGAATTCAGTAAGCCCCGATCAGCTTTTTGGTGCTGATCGGCACCCCAGATTGGAGATTTTATGGCCAATCCTGCCCGCCAACTAAAGTTGGCAACTGGCTGGAGGAGAAGCATCGGTAAGGGCGACACTTAGAAAAAATCAGCCCTTTTTCCTGCCTGTGATTGATGCCGGGGGTCTCCGGAGCTGAAAACCCACACCGGAGCCCCCCGGCATGCATCCGATGCAGGAAAAAGGCATTTGAAGGCCACTTCATTAACTTAGCGGCTAACCGTTAAGGCAATGAAGGGGTTAACCCACCGTGCCAGCTTTATTGTGGGTAGCGGGGGTGGGTGAAGGGGGTATTTGGCCCTGGGTGTGAGTTTAGGGCTTGCGGGGGGCTTGCGGGGGGCTTGCGGGGGGCTTGCGGGGGGCACTTAACCCCTTCACGACCGTAGCGGTTAATACCGCTACGGTCATGAAGGGGTTAAGGCCTCCCGCTACCCACCCGCAAGCCCTAAACAACCACCGTTGGGGCTAATACCCCCTTCACCCACCCCCACTACCCACAATAATAAAAAATACACACACCAGCCCCACACTAACTAAAAAAATAAAAAAATAAAAAAAAATATATATATATATATATATATATATATATATATATATATATGACCCCAACAACACCTATACCCCCCTAACATACAGTATAGTAATGGGCACAATGACTATTATCCACAAATGGATAATAGTGAATGTGCCCATTTTAAATACATACACAGCAATAAAGACATTAAATACATATAGCACTCACCCATGTCCGGCTGCCACGATTAAGGCCATCCTCCTCTTCATCCTGCCCATGGTCCCCTCCGCTTCTGCAAAACAGACACAAGAATTAAAACATCCAAAGTAATGTCCCCTAACCCCTTAATCACCATAGCGGTTATTAACCGCTACAGTCATTAAGGGGTTAACCCACCATCACACACATACTCTCCCCCACTAACCCCCCACCCCTGAGGCCTAACCACCTTCACCCACTACCCACAGGGGAGTCCTACCAAATACCCTTGGGCCCAAAACCCCCTCCCCCAGCACATACTGTACAATAATGTGCCAAATAAATATTATCCCCATAGGGATAATACATTATTTGGCCATTATTAAACACATTCAATACCGTAAACAAATAAAGAAATTTGTACTAACCTCATCAATAAGAAGCCTCCGTCGCCAGCTTCATCCTTGGTGTCCGTTGCCAAAATAATAAATAGGCAATACATCTGAATTACATTAACATACCAATGAACCCCTTAATCACCTTATCGGGTACTAACCTCAAAGGTAATAAAGGGGTGAAGCCATCCTGCAATGGCAACACCACTTATGCATAACATCCTCAATGAATTAAAAACCAATTTCCTACACAAATCTCAATTAATCATTCAATCTGAAGGCTCAAATGCCACTTAAAACATTGCCTTTACAGTGTATACATGTAGCATAACATGTAAACTACATGTACACGCTGCAAATCAATGTTAACAATACAGTAATCCAACTCAAATAGCCTGACATCACAAGAACTATATTATGTAAGGAAATAAAGTCACCATCAATGAATAAACACACATGAATTACATCCCTAAACAATTAAAATACCATCCCTACCAATTACACAATTAACTATAGCTATCGTAACAGAGAACAAGTTCAAAAGATATAAAAAATGACACCAACAATTACTATATACTAAAGCAAGCCTCTCCATAACCTACTGTACAGCATAGAAGCCCAAAACTTACATCTCTCTAATAATAAAATACATTTAACACACATCTATGCATAGCAGCATAGCCACAATCATTTACAATACATAAAATGAAGCTTTAACAACACTATCATTTCTTACCCTGTATGTATATATCTCTCTAGACATACATACATACATACATACAGTGGCAAGAAATGATATGCAATAAAAAAAAATGAAGACATGAAAAAGCAAAAAAAACCACAGTTACATTAAATACATTTCTTTATTTAACTTACCATTACATGCCCCCACCGACTCCCGTTGATCAGCTTACTCACGAACCAATCCACGAACAGGAACCCATAAAATAAAAAACCATAAAATAATAAACATTAAAATAATAAAACACGACAATCCAGGGGTCTTCTAGTTGTAATCCATCTTCATCTGTATTCTTCTACCTTCTTCCGGGGTTTCTCCCAGTCTGCGGCCACGCCCTGGTCTTCTTTCTTCAGAGGAGGTCCTTCCTCCTCGGCATCTGGCTTCAAAATGAGACGACATAGGCTTTTAAAGGCCTATGACGTCACATTTTCGTCATATGGTTCCCATGGCCCTGATTGGGCCGTGAAAACCATGTGTTTTGGCCGATGTAAAAAAAATGATGACGTCACTTAAAGGCAATGACAGCACAGCCAATCAGAATGGCTTTGCTGCAATTGCCTTTAAGATGACGTCATGAAAAGACACATGGCCGGACTCACATGGCACGGCAGCCAATCAGAGCGTGGGAAGTCTATCCCTACTCTGATTGGTTCAAGTACCATGTGACAGAGGCTTGGGGGAGAAAGGATGTGACGTCATTGAAAGCCTCTGTCACATGGTACTTGAACCAATCAGAGTAGGGATAGACTTCCCACGCTCTGATTGGCTGTCGTACCATATGAGTCCGGCCATGTGTCTTTTCATGACGACATCTTAAAGGCAATTGCAGCAAAGCCATTCTGATTAGCTGTGCTGTCATTGCCTTTAAGTGACGTCATCATTTTTTTTTACATCGGCCAAAACACATGGTTTTCACGGCCCAATCAGGGCCGTGGGAACCATATGACGAAAATGTGACGTCATAGGCCTTTAAAAGCCTATGTCGTCTCATTTTGAAGCCAGACGCTGAGGAGGAAGGACCTCCTCTGAAGAAAGAAGACCAGGGCGTGGCCGCAGACGGGGAGAAGACCCCTTAAGAAGGTAGAAGAATACAGATGAAGATGGATTACAACTAGAAGACCCCTGGATTGTCGTGTTTTATTATTTTAAAGTTTATTATTTTATGGTTTTTTATTTTATGGGTTCCTGTTCGTGGATTGGTTCGTGAGTAAGCTGATCAATGGGAGTCAGTGGGGGCAAGTAATGGTAAGTTAAATAAAGAAATGTATTTAATGTAACTGTGTTTTTTTTTGCTTTTTCATGTCTTCATTTTTTTTTATTGCATATCATTTCTTGACACTGTATGTATGTATGTATGTATGTATGTCTAGAGAGATATATACATACAGGGTAAGAAATGATAGTGTTGTTAAAGCTTCATTTTATGTATTGTAAATGATTGTGGCTATGCTGCTATGCATAGATGTGTGTTAAATGTATTTTATTATTAGAGATATGTAAGTTTTGGACTTCTATGCTGTACAGTAGGTTATGGAGAGGCTTGCTTTAGTATATAGTAATTGTTGGTGTCCTTTTTTGTATCTTCTGAACTTGTTCTCTGTTACGATAGCTATAGTTAATTGTGTAATTGGTAGGGATGGTATTTTAATTGTTTAGGGATGTAATTCATGTGTGTTTATTCATTGATGGTGACTTTATTTCCTTACATAATATAGTTCTTGTGATGTCAGGCTATTTGAGTTGGATTACTGTATTGTTAACATTGATTTGCAGCGTGTACATGTAGTTTACATGTTATGCTACATGTATACACTGTAAAGGCAATGTTTTAAGTGGAATTTGAGCCTTCAGATTGAATGATTAATTGAGATTTGTGTAGGAAATTGGTTTTTAATTCATTGAGGATGTTATGCATAAGTGGTGTTGCCATTGCAGGATGGCTTCACCCCTTAATTACCTTTGAGGTTAGTACCCGATAAGGTGATTAAGGGGTTCATTGGTATGTTAATGTAATTCAGATGTATTGCCTATTTATTATTTTGGCAACGGACACCAAGGATGAAGCTGGCGACGGAGGCTTCTTATTGATAAGGTTAGTACAAATTTCTTTATTTGTTTACGCAGTATTGAATGTGTTTAATAATGGCCAAATAATGTATTATCCCTATGTGGATAATATTTATTTGGCACATTATTTGTGCTGGGGGAGGGGGTATTGGGCCCAAGGGTATTTGGTAGGACTCCCCTGTGGGTAGTGGGTGAAGGTGGTTAGGCCTCAGGGGTGGGGGGTTAGTGGGGGAGAGTATGTGGGTGATGGTGGGTTAACCCCTTAATGACTGTAGCGGTTAATAACCGCTATGGTGATTAAGGGGTTAGGGGACATTACATTGGATGTTTTAATTCTTGTGTCTGTTTTGCAGAAGCGGATGGGGCATGGGCAGGATGAAGATGAGGATGGCCTTCATCGTGGCAGCCGAGCATGGGTGGTGAGTACTATTTGTATTTAATGTATTTATTGTTTTTATGTATTTTACATACACAGGGGGTGTACTGTATGTTGTTTATTGCAATGTTTATTGGGGGCAAATGTCCCCAATAAACATGCTATTCTGCCTTAACCCCTTCATTGCCTTAGCGGCTATCCGCTATGGTAATGAAGCAGCATTTATCTATTTTTAATACTATTGTGCGGGAGCAGGGGGCCCCCTGAGCTGAACCGCATTAATTTGTGTCTCAGAGACCCCCTGCTTCCCGAATTACAGGCCCCGGTTTGGGGCATCGGTTACAGTGTCGCCGCCATATTTATAGCGGGCACGTCGCAAATGGGACGCTATAAAGATGGCGGCGACACTGCCAGCCGATGACACATTCCGGGGCCTGTAACTCGGGAAGCAGGGTGTCCCTGGTCCACAAAGGGATGCGGTTCAGCTCGGGGGACCCCCTGCTCACAGTACAGTATTATTAAATAAATATTAATGCTGCTTCGCTACCGTAGCAGATACCCTGTAAGGTCAGGAACGAGTCTTTATTGATATGTGTGTTTTACTCATAGTGTAGATGTGCAGAGGGTCTCCGGAGCTAAAGCACTTTGGTTTTAGGTCCGGGGACCCCCTGCTTCCCGAGATACAGGCCCCTTTAGGGGGTGCCGGTATCCCTCTGCTTTGTTTACATGCCGCGGCCACGTGATCGGGACCTTTAAATGCAGAGGGATACCGGCACCTCATAAAGGGGTCTGTATCTCGGGGAGCAGGGGGTCCCCCGACCTGAAACCAACGCGGTTCAACTCCGGAGACCCCCTGCACATGTACACTAGGAGTAAAAGTGGTTTAAAAATACTTTATTTGTGTCCGATGTTTGCGCTGAGAGAGCGGCTTGTCTCTCTCTGCTGCAACATCTATCGCCACCAAAGGCCTATCGGAAGGCTTATCGGGAGCCAGGCTGGATCGGCACAGGCTCATCGGCAGCTTTGCTTTCGCAGTGCTTCGGCAGGGATCGGAAGGATTCGGCCCTTACTGAATACTGCGAGGGCAAATCGCCAAAAAAAGGCTGATCCCCCACCTATCCGCCACACTTGGAGAAAAGATTTTATCGGGCCTTACTGCATCGAGCCCTTAGTCTCTAACATGCTTTAAATTCATGAAGAAATCTGTGAGTGCATTGATATCACATATACCTTAAGAAAATTACCACATATTGGTCGCACTATTTTTCTCTTTTTTTCATTTTTCACATATGCTGAGAACTTCCTGCGCTCCCCACACTGAAAAGAAAAAAACAAGATTCGTGTAGACCAAAAAACGGTCAACAGAGGGTTATATTGAGCTGCATCTAATTTTTTCACTTATCACTAGCACTATTGGGTTTTGGAAATGTTGGTTTTATATATATATATTTTTCACATATTAATTGTATTCACATGTGATAGGAATTTTTGTTATCCAATAAGATTAATATATCTTCTTGAATATCAATCAATCAATGATATTCACTGAATAATTATAATATATCACTTATTTCTATAGGAGTGCCCGATTACACTGTCTTTTCACAACTTACTGTAAAGAACCATTTCCTTTGTTGCTGGTGAAATCTCCTTTCTTTCAATCTTAATCTTTAATTTTTGACATTTTCTTGTATTGTCCCTGAATATATTTGTATATTACCATATCAGCAGTAGCAGCAGCTTGCCTATGAATGACCATGCTATTAGACAGAGAAGGATTATGATGATGGAGATGCTGTTGCTGAAGCTGCAGATAATGAAGAGAAAGATACCAAGTCGGCTTCCACTGTCATATAGTCCTTTATTTGACCATTAGCATTTGTCCATGTATCCATAGTTAAGGGGATAGCTGGCCCAATGGAAATTTTCATGGCCTTGGTGACTTTGCCCTGTAGATCCATATTCAGACCTGGATATGACTTTTAAGAGAAATTATATCTGGATGGATTTCGGTATTGTGGGTGCACAATACTCTGCAGAAGCTTATTGAATTAGTAGCAGATAGAGGATGCAGATCCAATGCTAACATAGCAGCCATGGCTAGTGATCTGCTGTGCCACCCTGCTCCACTCACATGGTCCTCAGTCCTCTTCTCCCGCCACCGCTGCCTGACGTCCTACTCCTTTCTCAATGTCGCCCACCATCCTCCTCCTCCTCTGTCCTCTTCTCCTGCTGCAGTCCTCCTCCTCCTTTGCTGCCGCAGCCGCCTCCCATATTGTGCCGCCCTAGGCCACCGCCTAAGTCGCCTAGTGGTAGCACCGGACCTGGCTATAGATGTCACAAATGTAAATGCAAACCTTTGACTCCCTTGAAGGATTGTAAGTCTACTGTAGTGGCTCAGGACTAGAACATAATATGAATTATGTTATGCATTGTAAAACAAACTATGTTGTATATTTGATTTACTGAGAGAAACTTTAAAATTTGCATGTGAGAACAACACAGAAATATAAAAAAAAAACACTTCTAAATGATTAGTCAAAAATATAATCAATTTGCCATTTGTATTAGCCAATTTAATGATGCTATTCATATTACACCTTTTTTAATTAATATTATTATTAGCTATCTGATATATAATATTTTGATAAATTATCCTCAATGTATTTTTGGAAAGTAGTCCCACCACCTATTTATATGTTTAAATCATACAAGATAAATTAAAGATCTTTTCAGATTGATGTTCCATAGATTTATGTCCCAATATAGTTTAGTCACTATATAGTTATTTCTATCTCTAACAGGATAGATTTTTGCTTTATATTTAGATTTAATATATATATACATATATTAGTTTGCTAAAATGTTCTATGTTCACAAAATTATTATTTTTAACAAAGACACTTTAAACATTTTTTTAATTCACTTTATCACTAGCTATCTGATACATTGTGACATATAAGTATATATATACTTTGATTGATTATTTGACGGCTGAAATCACAACCCTGGGAGGGTACCAGGAAGCTGCTGCGCACTTGGCCCCTGTTGCTGGTTTACCATTGATCTGGGACCCGCCAGAGTTGATCATTTATACTCACCGTCATTTCCATCTATGTCAGTGGAATTTTATTATGATTATTTTTAATTCAGAATATATTTTTGACACCTGGAGCGCTTTCTTGTTTCTCTCTCATCTCTCTCTCGTCTCTCTCGCCTCTCTCGCCTCTCTCGCCTCTCTCGCCTCTCTCTCTCTCTCTCTCTCTCTCTCTCTCTCTCTCTCTCTCTCTCTCTCTCTCTCTCTCTCTCTCTCTCGTTCTCTCTCTCTTTATATATATATAACCATATGTATGTATAGTATAAAATATAATAATGTTTTAACATAAAAATATAGCAAATATATTCAATAAATATCATTTACATTTCCACTTTATTTAATATATATTTTTATTTAATATTTTTTTTTAATCATGAAATTTACATATTCTGACAAAACTTGAAAAAGTTAGAGTCAAAACCAAAACACTGGGTGATCGATTCTAATACAGACAGCAACATTTATGACTGCCATGTGGTTAAGTCAATTGGCTTCAAAACAATTTCAAAATGAGTAGAAGTAAACAGCACCAGATTTATAAAACACAAAAATCAATTCAAAGCTATTGGGGGGTGTTCTCCCAATTAATCTGGTCCTGTTTTTTTCATCACTATTATGCTGTATTAGTGTTTGGGGGCTGTAGACTAAGGGGACTATTTATTAAAGTCTATCTGTTGCAAACCTGGGCCAAACCAGTGCAAGAGAATTTGACAAGAATTATCAAAAGAAAATCTACAATTAATTTCAATTGGATTCCTTTTCTTTGATATACAGTACACAGTATATTGTAAAAAAATAAATCCTCCTATTTTGGTCCAGTTTTACAGGTGCGTGACATTAGTAAAGAAATCCCACAGGGCCTTGCCTTTTATGCTCTCTCTTGTGTCCTAGGTGCATCAGATACTGATCTGAGGGTTAGATATAGGAGATAGAGTAACCAGAGAATTTCTAGCGCTCAAGGAAAAGGAGCGTAACAAGTTGATAACATGTATTGTAGCGTTGCTTGAAGATGGGATTAAAGGTTTCAAAATCAAATATATCTGAGGTGACAAATAAAATCCATGTACTCACCTAACCGGGTCCTATGAGGGAGATCACTTACTTGCCTCTGGACAGAAACCGAGATCGTAGGTAGTTTGTAGGGTCCTTGTCCCGTTTGTAGCATAGAGTGGCTGTTGTGATTGCACTGTACTATCTCAGCGTTGTAATATTGATGCAGCTGTATGATTGCTGTTTGATCCACGCAGCGTGTTTCCAAACGCTAGAAGAGTAGAGAAGAAATCCAAATCGTCCAGAGTCACAGCTAGCAACAGATCACATGGAAAAAAATATTATAAAAGCTTTATCCAAGCTTAATTCCCATATGTTTCACCCTTGAGAAAGCGCCATTTGGAGTGAAATGCGTGGGAGGATTTTTTCCTATTCTTTGTATTCTTTAACAAGTCCTGAATAATGCTTTTCTATATTTTTTCTACACATTGACTTCCCGTCATTGACTTCCCTTGAGATCTGTTGCTAGCTGTGACTCTCGATGATTTGGATTTCTTGTCTAAGTTATAGGAGATAGTAGAGTCAGAAAATTGTATGAAATGTATACAATTCTGCACTTGGGTGAATCCCGGTTTTATGTGAGCCAAAAATCTCTACATAAACTTCTCTGAGTAACAATCTCTGGGGCCTATGAAAACAATAGAACAGCACACAACGCTCATAGTTTAATACATTTTAGTAAAACGTTGATTAAAAAAAAGGGGGGTAAGTAAGTAATCTGCTCCACCAATACATATTTCTTTTTTTTAAATAGACTTACCTTGTGGATGGTCTGCGGGGGGCCGTCTGGCCGGTGCTGCAAGTTGGGCCCGACCTCTGGCCAGGCGCGGCTGCCGGTCCTCTCTCGGCCAGGCCCCGGCTCTCACTCACTGCAGGCCTCTATCCCTCTGTCCCACGTCGAGCTGGCGCACGCCGGGCCTCCCTCCATGCCGGATGCTAGGCCAAGCCTACTTCCGGCACGCTGACATCACAGAGGCCAATCAGCGTGGGACAGTGATGAGAAAGAGAAAGCAGGGGGCCCGGCTGCGTATATCAGATAAATTCTTTAAAACCATATCATGTGACAAGAAGGAACTCTTTATCTAGTCTCACGATGAGGGTTTTGAGAAGATGTCTCCCTCTCCAAGGTAGGTTGCTCCACACCAGTGGGCACAAAGGATCCTCCTCGGGTGATTTTATCGAGTGTCCCAATTAATGAGAACTTCCCCCCCCCCTGTAATATAGGTATCAGTCCTCTCCGGAACCAAGAGTATAATCAAACTGCTTAAAGTAATGACCAGACTCCACCAAAAGCGGCGTCACTACCAGTGTGACCCGGTGGTGTGAGTTTAAAAGCAGATTCAAGCAGCGGATGTAACAGCCCTAGTAGGGAGCAAACAATCATAGCGCACTAAACTTCAGCCCAAAATGCCAGTACTACACGTCGAAGGAAAGTGATCTCACTGGACAGATGCCATAGGCAGAGCGCCCGTTTCAAAGAAAATCACAGATCCATAATTGTGACCGCACGGCTATATTGATGGTACCCGAAGTCAGTGGATCAGCAAATGGCAACAATAAAATCCTACGCATTTCATAGCTTTAAAAACACTACTTCATCAGGGAATAATTATTGCAGAGTGCTCATGTGAATTAAATACCAACACATCCTCATGGATTGGACAGACACAGGGGGTGTATCCAACCAATCAGAAACAGACCGAGGGTTACAGTACAGCTGCAAACATAATTATAGCCATTAAGAAGCAGCACATAATACAGATACAATAATTGTAAACAAAAAAACAGTTTAATACGCAATAATATTAAAAACAACACAATAATGACGCAAAAAGAGAAAATGTGCATATATGTAAAATAAACAATCACAACTATTAGAATCCATCTGGTTCTATGCAGAGGAAGATAACAATGATTCGACAAACAAAGCACATGAAACCAATAGCAAAATACTAATAATTATTGAGGATAAAAACCTCAAGTAATCCAATATATTAGCTAATCTAATACAGTGTGTAAGATACAAAAAAAATGGATAAAAAGAGAGAGTTGAGACACAAATAAATATCCAATATTTCCAAGAAGGGTTAAATTGAGAGGACGAACCTCTATCTATAGATCAATACAGAGACCAAACGTCTATATCTTCATTCAATCTTTTAGGGGTTAAGGTATCCAATTTATGGATCCAAAAGGACTCCTTGACTGAAAGATCTTTGAACCTATCTCCCCCCTCCTCCCCCCCCCTTCTACTGCGAAGCACACATTGGATATCCTTAAAAGTTAAAGATGAAAGGTCTTTGTTGTGATGTGACATATAATGTCACGATAGCCTATGTTTAACGTAGCTGATTTTAATATTAATTATATGTTCCTGTACCCTAAATGTAAGGTATCTTTTCATGCGACCCACATATTGGAAGCCACAAGGGCATTCCAAAAGGTAAACTATGTGTGTAGAATTACAGAAAATAAAATCACTAATTTCAAAAGACTCATTTGTTGACTTAGATGTAAATGTTTTTTTCTCCGGGTGAAGAAATTTACAAACTGAGAATTTACCACATGCAAAATTCCCAGAAGTTTTATTATTAAGCCACAGGTTATTTACAACTGTCTCTTGTTGAATACCTATATCACTCGGGGCTAAAGTATTCTTTAAGTTCTGCACTTTCCTATATATGAATTTCAGGGTACTAGCAATATGGTCACCAAAATGGTATCATTGCATAAAAATGCCCAAATGCCTCCTAATAATGTCTTCTATTTTTCTGTTGACCGAATTAAAATTCGTGATAAACGCTACATCTACTTTACTCTTAGGGACACTATCCAATTCTCTTGTTTTTGGTATAAGCATCAGACTTCTATCCATATCCTTAACTTTGATCAAATCTTCATTCAATTTTCTGATCAGATAACCTCTCTGAACAAACCTCTGAAATAGTTAATTAGCCTTTATCTCAAAATCTTCATCCTTACTGCAATTTCTTTTGATTCTCGTGAACTGACTTACAGGGATATTACTTATCCAAGTCTTTTTGTGGTTGCTTGTTGCAAGAAAAAGGTTGTGTGAATCAACATCTTTAGAGAAAGTTTTGGAGTTAACCTTACCGTCCTCAGATGCTGTTAATTTAAGATCCAAGAAGTCAACCATTTTTAATTCAGATACATGGGTGAAAATGTGATTATTATCATTATCGCTGAAATAGAGGAGAAAATCGTTGACCGATTCAAGGAAACCCTCCCATACGCATAGAATGTCGTCTATATAACGACGCCAAAGTATAATATTACTACTGAATATGCCTATGTACTAAGCATTGCAAACAGTTTTTTTCTTGCAGTATTGGCACACTTAGATCTCATTGTAACCTGTACAGTGCCCTTTGACATACCATGTATGGATGGTTTTCTAGGGGGTAATCAGGCTGACCATCTTGACAGAGCAGCCAGCTCGATCAAAATAGTAGTGGAGACCCCTTCACTTCTGTTTCTGGCACCCAAGCACCAGCTTTATCATGTACAGGTAATTGCTCAAGAAGTGATCACATGATGCGGAAATGCGGGGCATCTGAGAGCACACCTTGGTCTGTAATGGTTAAATTGCACTTGTGTGTGCATATGTACTAACGATATTTCTACATCTGTGCCATTCAGAGATAGAAATTAGTTTTTTTCTTGTTTTTTGGTGGGGTGCGGCACAGAAATAGACTGCACTAGGCATACAGATGTTAATAGTATGTACGAAAATTAAAGCTTCAGTTCAAACAATATCCTACATGTGTTTTTTTTTTTTTTAAATAAATCAGTTCTGTACTATGAGAAAATACTTGTGGCATTTTTAAAAAATGAAAAAAAAATTAAACACATTTGTAATGTATTCTAATGTAACAAGCATTTTGTTCCTATAGCAACCATTTACAAAGTCACATCCCCTTCCCCTTCTGAAGCAGCATCACCTTTTTGAGTCCTGTCCTCTCTAGCAGTGAACAAATTGAATCTAATGCCTGCCTGGTAACATGATTTTCCTGACAGAACTATGGCTGTCAGTGCAGCAGAAGAGGACCCAAGATGCATTTAGTAAACCACGAGCAGAATCTTCGCCGATCAATCACATGAGAATCGATCAATCGGCAATTTAGCTAGTCACTTGTCAGTGTGTAGATTGTATGAAACAATATATTTATTTTTTTAAACGACCGCATGAACTGCAGCTTTTATGCTTATGTTCGCCCAAAAAAAAATAGATAGCGTATCAAAATTGTTCCTAAAAAGTTTATTAATAGTGGCGGCACAGAAGATGTTATGTATCGATCAAATATTTATTTGACGCAACAGAGATGTTTCATTATATAAGTTATCAAAATGTATTATTTTCACGGTATGGCTATTATAAATAATATTATACTAAGCATTTATATTTATTAATACTAGTTATTGATTAAAAATACAAATAATTCTGTTTAAATTAAAATTCTAACAATCGGGTATGCGTCAAAAATCATTTCAAACAACAAATTATGCGTAATATGTGTGAAGCTTTCCAACATATGACACACATTTTACAAAGGTTTGTATTACTTTGTATCCCTGAACGTTTGACGCACAAAAAAATATTAATTGACCACATTTCGTAAATACAGTATGTCTTAGATGTATGCAAATAAATCATTTTAGAGCTTTGCATTCAGATACTCTTTTCTGTATTTACATACATAACACATAGCACAAAGGGGTCTATAAAAAAAACTGTAATATTGCAGGGGCTAGGCATCAAAAAGGTATATTTACTGAGATATATTTCCATTATTGTGTCAGTGAGTGATTTGAAAAAAATTATATGAAGCCAAAAGAGGAGCTAGAAAAATATGTAATTGTGCTCATATCATAATAATGTATAAGCATTTAGATTAAAGATCCAAGAGATATGGTAGGAGGAGTGACTCAGTGAGTAATGACACTGATTGGCATAGCGCAGGGCTCCTTGTGACCTTGGGCAAGTCACTTTATCTCCTTGGGCAGGGACTGTCTGCAAAATGTCTCTGTAGCAGTGCAATACAAGAACAAACTATTATTGTTATTATTATTATTATTATTATTATTATTATTATTATTATTAGAGCTTCATAACCATTTTCATTATACAGATGCAGATGTTGATATCTGGGATATTTGCTCCAATTAGGTTTTTCAGTGTTTTAACATGCTTATCAAAGTTTATGACTATTATAGTTCGGTGCCTTTTAGAGCATCACATGAAAAATAATGTCTATGTTATTTTTATGACAGCAGTTCTGCAATATATTGGTAAAATACAGGACATAATGCAGAACAGTTAGATTTGGTTGCTGGACTCACGCTGATAATCACAGTGGAAGTACCAATTGTTGTCATTATGGTTTGTGAAGTGACATTTGAACACTGACATTTTCAGTAGAGCAGATTGAAAATCCAGCAGTAAAGTCATGTGCTTCAATATTTACTATCAATGAAAACCTTTGTCTCAGCCAATAAATCAATACCAACTACTCTGTATATTTATTTTCCCCTTTACTTGCCTACTCTATCCACTGCCCCCCATCCTTCAACTTCTATACATTGTACTCCTGTATCCCCTAACTGCCTTCACTCCTAATCATTTCCCCCCACTCCTTGTTTCCCTCTTTCTAATTACCCTCTTTTATATTCATTTCCCTTTCTCTACTATCTCTGCCTTTATTTGTTCATACTTAATCACACTTTCCCATTCCTCCCCCTCTTTCACTTTCTCCCAGACCCCCTCTTCCGAATTTCTGCCTCTACCATTCTAAACATCCCATTCTATCACACTGTACTTTTAGCAGTTTCCAAAAGGTTGTGTAATAGATAGGCCAATTATAAAGAAAGCTTTCTTGCAGTTAATATCTACAGATGAAAGCTAGATCGGTGAAGGCCATCTTCAGAGGCGTGGTGCTGGCTGGCACAGCACAAAAAGACCATGAACAGAAAGAACTGCCTGCATATTTTGCACAAACCACTGGTGTTTGAATTCATTAAGTTCGTTCGTGGTGAATGTGCTGAGAGCTATGAGGATAGAAAGTGTCAGTCATCACATTTCTAATATTTTTCATAAAGAATGATTTATGGCGTTTCGAAAGTCAGATATTAATAATAAAAAAGGAAATAATCTGCAAGTGCTTGATACATATACAAAGGAGTTCTCTGTAAAAGGCAAATATATAG